>NC_134483.1:120619033-120891533 GCF_040206685.1 Ascaphus truei
TTTTATTAGTATTATAAGGAAATTCAACTTTCTTGGGCACACAGATACATTTTCCTCTACTATTTTTTATTTTACTTTAATTTTGAATAGATCATGACTGGCATTCTGTAATGTGCTTAAGTACAAGAGATTTAAACTTTTTTATTTTAAAGTAAATGGTTAAATGCAAAAAAAATGTGTGTGTGTGTGTGTGTGTGTGTGTGTGTGTGTGTGTGTGTGTGTGTGTGTGTGTGTGTGTGTGTGTGTGTCTCAAAAGGGGGGAGAAAGCACAAAAATAACTAGCTCACAGTTGACAAGTGCACGCGTCGTTAGTAAAGCATAAAGACACAACACAAGAAGGAAAACCTGCACTTGAGATGGGTAAAAAATTTACAGGCATACCCCGGTTTAAGGACACTCACTTTAAGTACACTCGCGGGTAAGGACATATCGCCCAATAGGCAAACGGCAGCTCGCGCATGCGTCTGTCAGCATGTCCTGAACAGCAATACCGGCTCCCTATCTGTACCGAAGCTGTGCGCAAGCGGGGAGACTATAGAGCCTGTTACAAATGCGTTATTTACATCAGTTATGCACTTATATGATGATTGCAGTACAGTACATGCATCGATAAGTGGAAAAAAGGTAGTGCTTCACTTTAAGTACATTTTCGCTTTACATACATGCTCCGGTCCCGTTGCGTACGTTAATGCGGGGTATGCCTGTATAGTACATAATCAAAACGATCCAATGTTTCAGAGCCAACTCGGGGCCTCTTCAACAGGGCAGTGCGTGCCCCCATGAAGAAGGGGGCAATTTGTTGGTTCTGAAAAGGTGGATCATTTTTATTATGTATTAAATACATTTTCTCACCTATCTCCTCGTGTGTGTGTGTGTGTGTGTGTGTGTGTGTGTCATCAGGACCCCTTGTATTTTTCGGCATATCTTGCTACAAATTCAGTCGAGATTACCCTCAATAGGGAAGGTGGCTGGGGCTCCAATAGGTGGGATACACTAAAAAAGAAAGCAATTCACTGTACAAAATCCTAAATCCTTTCAATAATGCAATTCAATAGAAAAAAAGAGGCTGAGGAAAACTCTTATGCAAGACTTGACTGGATAAATGTACTCTAAGAGGATTTAGCATTGAACTGCGGTCAGATGACCATATGTATATTCAAACGCATAGACATCACACCTCCGGTACAAATTATAAGTCCAGCAATAATTGGAGTAATACTCACTGTTGATTGAATAAATGATGTTTGTCACTCCCTAGTGAGAAACACAACCATAGGAGTTTTCTTAACTTCAGTTTGCAGGGTCATTCTTCACTTGCAGGGTGAAATATCCTTGAAGTTTGAATCCTCGAGTCTAGATGCCTCCGTGTGCAAAAACGTTTGAGAGAGATACTAAAAGAAAAAACAAGGCATATAGCCCTGGTAAAACGCTGCACCACAAAATTCCACACATAACCTCAGGTACTCCACGTTACCATTTTATTAACCCACAGGTTAATTCTACCTATGCAGTAGGCTATTGCCATTTTTGGTGATTCACTACCGAACCACTCTACTTTGGCATACCTACTTTTGTATTGTTCTTGGATTTGGTGGATATATCAGCAACCACCAACTTAAGTGAACTTTAGTTCTATTTTATGAACTTTGATTTAACGAGACCAGCTCAAGGCATTTTAGCCATGGTTATTATTCATACCCTTTTGTATCTCCTGTTTCCTTGGAAGTCGGCCAAATTTAGTGTCACACCTAGGCACAGTGCTTACACTTGAAACACTGTAATTGGGATTTATTCCCTATCTGGAGCTATTACACTCTCATTGGTTCCCTCTAGGCGCCATTGCATTGTTTATTTTAAAGCCCTTTATTTTATCAGTTGTTCATAATAAAGGTTACATTTTAATTTCTACATATATCATCCAAGTTCAGTTATAGAGTGCTCTCAAATTTGGGTTCCTTTCCTTTCTCGAGTTGTTAGTCTTTTTGCCCCAATAGCACCCTCGCGTCCTTTATTTTATACAATTGAAGCTGCAGTGGGAGTTTCTCTCCAGTTTATCTAGTCCAAAATACTTACATAAAATATTTCCTGATAAAAGATTTTCGCTTGCAGATCTGAAGAAACAAATTTGTCAAACATAGCATTCAGGAGAGTGAGCAGCTGGATCCACGTGTCTGATTATGCAATCAGACAGTGGCGCTCTCATCTTTGTGCATTTCAGCAGGAGGATGATATTTTGAACACTCACTTTGAACCATACTTTGAACTAAAAATGTATAGTAATTTTAGTGTTTCAGATTAGATTACAACAGTTTAACACATTTACTAGCTTCAAGCAAAAAACTCTTGTTTCTCGCTTAATTAGCATGAACCTACAGTGTATCTGGTACTTGTTAACTACATTGAAGTCACTATATTATGTCATCAGTTGATTGTCTACATTATGCTTCTTATATAGTCTTAACAGACCTACAATTGTGCAAATTGTCATCATTTTAAAGCGAGAAATAGATGAGATATGATGAAAAATTAAAGGGGTCCCTTTTTTTAAACACGATATATTTTAATATAATTAAGTTGTAGTTATTCTGTCAACTTTGTTATTATGATTTTAATTAATTCATCCTTTTCAAGTATTTTCCAAATGAATATGAACAAATTAATTTTACTTGTAAAACTAAAATGTTGCCTGCACACAGTTCTTTGAATTGTTTAGCTTTTCCTGACATTATATAATATATCCAAGACTTTAAAATCTTTCAGGCTTGATACAAAAAAAAAAAAACACCATTTTTGCAACTACCGTTGTTTGCAAATAGTCCATTGTTTTTTGTTACTATAATTATCTGTCATCAATTAAACTGAGTTTGTAATTAAAATGAATCATACTGCATAGGGAATTTCAAAATCATGGTATGTCTTGCTGAGTTCAGATGTTGAGCAGGATTTCCTACGGTTACACTGACATCAGTTTCAAAAAGGGAAAACAAAGATACAATTATTACAAAGCGGTGTGCCTAAAAATGTGCATAAAAAGGGAAGGAAGTGTGGTAATTTGGAAATAGTCGTGCACAGGAAGGGCATTAACTACTACACAGTGTAGACCTTGGATTGGTTTCCTAGAACACACCACCTCTCTTGTACACCAGGAAATCCTTTTAAGCAGATTGATAATTTTTTCTTCAGACAACTGTTTCTATTTATATGTACGGAACAAATACCTTCCATATGGTACAGTACATCGATATACATTGACTTCACTTTAGCTTTATAACTGTGAAGTTGACAACCTGGAATACTGAATAATATTTGTATATTCAAAGGTAAACACCAGGCCACCAATAAGGGGCTATAAACTATTACAAGAATGCAATACAGTATGTTCAACAGTTGTCCTTTCAGATAATGTTGTACTTTATACATAATGAATTTATGCACAGTTAATTATACATAGTTAATTTTCTGTGTCAGATGTAGAGTTTTTATTGATTCCAAAAATGTGATACTATCCACACAAAAAAAGGATTGATCATTTTTCCTACACAGTAGTTACATTGCCTGCCTAAATCAAGATTTGAAGATCCGTCAGGAAAAAGTTTAGAAAATGGTTGATGTTATAATATTACATTTAGTATTATTTTTATTTGCAGGATTGAAGCAGGGGGTCTCCAGATCTGAACAATTAATTTCAGCTCCAAGGACCTCCTTCTTCCGGAGATACTTACCTCCATAGGGCTGCCGGTATCTCTATGAATTTAAATGTCATTGTTACGCGGGCCAATGCAAAGCCACAACGGATGACTTCACTGAATCCTACTGGCTTGTGGAACATTTGAAGCCGCCATTATGTTGGGTACACAGTTCCATACTTGCAGGGATACCGGCACTGCTATGGAGATAAGTATATCTGGAAGCAGGAGGTGCCCAGAGCTGAAATCAGCACAGTTCTGCTCCGGAGACCCCCTGCTCCAATCATGTAAAAATAAAAACATTGTGTAAACGCAACGCTGCCTGTTAAGGCAATAAGTATGTTACAGCAATTAAAATATATTTTTGCCCTTTGTGTCTCTGTATGTGTGTATATTTGTATTCTTGATTCCAAAGCTCCACAGCGCGATGCAAGGGAGGCATAGAATTACATAAACAGAATGACCTACAAAATAAGAATGAACAAATAGAAATTAAACTTAATGAGGACCCTACTCGTTAGAGAATTCAATCTAGACGGAATAAGTGGCAAGGTTGAAACAAAATGCATGAGTGGATGCTCATGGAGGGACAAAGTATGCATGACGTATGGTCCAGCTGCACAGCTTGGGGATATTGATGTCCAATTGCGGGGAGTTTGGTCCAACCGCATGGCTGGTCCCATTTGGGTTGGAGGAGGCCTGAGGGGCTGCCTTAAAAAGGTGAGAATTCCCGTGAGCGTTTAAATGTCTGAAAAATGGGGGAAAACGGATTGGACGTGAAGGGTTTTATACTGCAAGTCAGCGCTATGATGTTGAATTTAATTGTAGAGGATAAGGGGGGGCGCTGTAGGGATTGACCTAGTGGAGCAGCAGATGCAAAACAATGAGTGTGGTAGATTAGTCTGGCAGCAGCATTTTGAATTGAGTGAATATAGGCAGACGAGAGAAATGCCAACTACGAGAAGGTTGCAGTAGTCGAATCGGGACAAGATGAGTGCGTGAGTTAGGATTTTAATTGCATCATGAGTAAGAAAAGGGCGTATTATGGCGATGTTTCGTAGGTGGAGATGGCAGGACTTGAATGTGAGGAATGATCGAGAGGGCAGAGTTAAAGACTGTGTGTGCAAGTATAATAAATATATATATATAATATGTAACACCCCTTCCCTACCCCCAAGGGAAACTGCAGGCGTTATGCGCATTGGTGCACAATACCTTCCTGGCTTAAGGTCCAACCAGGGCAAGAACAGCAACAGCGTCCCATGTTGCGGGGTCTCCAACACAAGCCCATCACACCTTAAGGTCCGGGTGATGGTGGGGTCTACAGGCCACAGTGGGAAGCCTCCCTCTGCACTCCAGTTTTCTCCACTGTGCTCCCTCACTAACAGGGGCTACCTATTTAGAGGGCCAGCCCTGCTCACTTATCTGCGGTGAGGGAGAATTATCTGGGGCCTAGGTGCAGGCTTCGGCCTAGTCCGGGAGCTTGATAGGCTACACGGACACTACCTTCCTCCTCGGCTCCCCGAGGACTGCCTCGTTGCCTACAGTCCCGCGGAGGATATTCCTGGTCTCTAGGCCCTCCCAGTGGCGCCAACCACAACATGGCCACCGCGCTACACACAGCCCATACACAATATCCGGTGCCAACTGCAAGATGGCCGCCGTAACTTTCCCCGAGCCACAGAACCGGCTCCCTACGGAGGTAAGGGGAGTACCCTGTATAAATATATAATATATATATGTCTGGGGACCCCCTGCTTCAAACCTATAACTGTAAGAAGGAAAGCATGATTGCTACTTAAACTTGCCCGGTTGTCATTTGAGGGTTCCTCCATACAGTATTCGTGAGAGTAGAACTCTGCCTGGTGGTGTCGAAATGAAGCCACAACCTGGTGCTTAGATATAATAAAACTATGCTATGATTCTCCTGTCATAGAATGAGACAGTCTCTTAGTTTTATATAATAACCTTTGTATGGTAGTTCGAAGTGACCCATCCCAGGATTCCTCTGGTTGTCCACTTTCAGACAATATAAATTGTCTAGGCGCAGGAGAAATTAGAAAAACTAGTTAATGTTACTTTGGAACTTCTGACCATTTTTCTCATGTGGAAACATGAACTAAATTAAAAGGGGATGTATTCAATGTAATATTTTCTAAAAGTTCTAACTACAAGGAGTTTCTAAAGATCAGTAGCCACAGAATGCCAAAACAAAACCTCCCAAAAAAACACAGCATATGCTGTGACTAATAATCTATGTTTAGCCAATTTTGAAACGTAGTGCTGATTTTTTTATTTTTATTTTTTATTTTTTTATTATTGCATTCTGGTGTTTCTCATATTTTAGATACTTGTAGTTTGTATTTTGTTATACAGCCCTTTATTAGCACTGCGGTAACAACTGCACTTGCTGTATTTACTGTATAACCGTTGATTCATCTTTTAATGTGCGTGATTACCAATATATTGTGTGCATTTTCTTCAAGTAGACACAATGAAGGTTTATATATGTAATGTTAATATAGCTCCTCCAGACAATATGGATAGCCATATTACATACAGCCATTCAAAAATTGGAACATTTATTCCTGCTTGTTTGCATACTAATTGGGTTAATGGGGTTATATGACCAAATATGCCCATGGGACCAACACCAATTTAAAATTCAACTTCTCTTTAAAAAAAAATGACTAAAAATAAAAAAATAAATAACTAAAAATAAAGGTTTTGCTAGGGTACATCAGAAAACTGGCACACAAGTCGTGGTTTAAAAATCACATTGTAAAAATGTAAAAAAATGCATTGGCCACACAGGTCGTACCTTGGCAGTAAAAGGGGTAAATGTGTGCAATAATTGAAATGGCGCCATAATGGAAATTACCCTGTTAAATACGATGCTAAAGCCAAGCAGGCTCAAAACATGGTCTAACATTAATTTCTTTTTTGGCCTAGGAAAAATCTTGTAGCAAGACTATTACAAAATACTCCAGTGAAACACCCAAATATAATTTGGTTCACATACTTTGATTACATTAAAAAAAAAAGAATGAAAATACTCAACTCAAACTATCTGACTAGAACAAAAGTACAAATGAGAAAATAACTAACCATAGGGCTTAATTATTGAGCTGGGACATTTTTTGCATGGAAAGTCCTCTTGAAGTGAATTGGAGTTTCTGTGCAATAATGAATAAAAATAAATATTTTATTTGCCTGATTTATTTTGAATCGTCAAGATTCTCAATTTTGAACCTTGCTGTGGCATTAGTACACATCTATCCTACGTGGGACTGATCTCTTATTTGTCATGTCAATGGTCTTTTTTTTTTTTTTTTTCTCCAGGCAAGCAAAGTTTAAAGATTTATGATGGTCATGATGCGGTGAAACGCAATCAGCCCAGAATAATCTCAGTCCCAAGAATTGCAAAAAATGAAGAAGTCGTGGTAAGCAAACATGTTTAATCATTCAGTCGTTCACTGCTTGTGAAACCTGTTACTTTCACTGCGTGTAAAACCTGTTGCAAGTCCTGAAGGGTTAACGGCTGAGTGAACAAACGTAAATAATCTGCATTTTATCTGGTGTCATAGGAGGCATCCTTGAGGGCATACTACATTCCCGATGACCCGCGGGACTATGAGCTTCAGACATTGACTCCGCAAACATTGGCCTGTGAGGACATTATTAACAGAAATGGGACCACAGACGATGACAAAGCCGGGTCTGTGTTCAAAGAAGTAATTCCTGAAGCTTGGATCATTAGGGCAAAACCAAAGGACCGTGATGTTCTTAAAATATATCTTGGCTGGATGAAGTAGGTTCTCATTTAATTTTTTTTTATATTACACGAGAACAATTGGTTTCATTAATATAATGTTCAGTAAAGAAAAAACTGTGCGTGCATTGTTTCTTCCCTCGCTCACATGCAGTGACAGATGTTATTTTCTTTCTGCAGTATTTATCCTGTTGTTCTGCACGTATAGCATTACTTCCTGTGCTCTTTGCTTTTCAGACATGCACTGATGTGGGTTCTAATGTGATGGCTTCTTTGGGACGTGAGATTATTTACACTGAAATATAGCTCTTTTTACACTGAACAGGAAGATGCTTTCACGTGCTAATAGTGTACTTTAACTATTTGAAAGAGGATGTGGTGACATTGGATGACACTTCTTGTGGTTGGCTGATGTGTTAAACAGGATTTTGTTGTTTACAGAATTATGGACAATGTATATGCATATATTTTAATTACTAGCCACCTTTTCTCATCTGGTTTACTGTGCTATATACTAACAAACATCATGAACATGGGTATACATTTTCCAGCTTTCTGGAACGTTTGTTTATATAGGTATGGTTTTAAATACTGTCAGTCTGTAATCTGACGCCAACTGGACACACCACGGTTTCATGCAAAGTTACCTACCTTTCTGATAATAAACCTGCTACTTACTATACCACAATTATGTTCTTTACTGTGGCCTCGTGGAAATGCTACTCTATCCACTACAAACCTCCCCCTCCTGGCCCACACCCAATGTAATCATACATCCTGGACTACTCAAAAGCCTTGCATTATCTACTGAATGTTAGTGGATAACGCTGAAAACCAGTACACCTAGCACCATTCATTCTAATGGCGAAAATCGCAACCTTACAACCTGCAAATAATTATTCAGATTTTTATCTACTATATATTTGTGAAAGCACTGTATGTCTGCATGGCCTGTGTCCCTAGCGGCAATCTCATTGGTCCCTTGGCCCGCCCGCCCCCGCACACCTCTCATTGGCCTCACACACTCACACCACACCCTTGGCCCGTCCCCCACACCTCTCATTGGCCTGAGGCGGAGTGACGGGCCAAAGGTCCAAAAAAAAAAAAAAACACACACACCTCTCTGTCCTCTCCCCCCCCCCATCACACTCACCTCCCCCCCTCCCCGGTGCTCCACTCCCTCCCGCTCCACTCACCTCCCTCCCACTCCCTCCCGCTCCACTCCCTCCCCGGCGGGGGGACACGCGCCCACCTAAGAGGCGCCCGGAAGCCGCTCCACTCACCTCCCTCCTGCTCCACTCCCGCTCCACTCACCTCCCTCCCACTCCACTCCCTCCTGCTCCACTCCCTCCCCGGCGGGGGCACACGCGGCCACCTAATAGGCGCCCGGAAGCCGCTCCACTCCCTCCCGCTCCACTCCCTCCCTCCCGCTCCACTCCCTCCCCGGCGAGGGGACACGCAGCCACCTAAGACGCGCCCGGAAGCCGCTCCACTCCCTCCCGCACTCACCTCCCGCTCCACTCCCTCCCGCACTCACCTCCCTCCCGCTCCACTCCCTCCCGCACTCACCTCCCTCCCGATCCACTCCCTCCCCGGCGGGGTGACACGCGGCCACCTAAGAGGCGCCCGGAAGCCGCTCCACTCCCTCTCGCTCCACTCCCGCACTCACCTCCCTCCCAATCCACTCGCCTCCCTCCCCGGCGGGGGGACACGCGGCACCTAAGATGGTGGCGCCCCGAAGGACCCCCTTCCTCCCTCGCGGACTAACTAAGATGGCGGCGCACGGAAGGAGAGATGACGTGTGTGTGTGTGTCTCACTGTGTGTGTGTGTCTCACTGTGTGTGTGTGTGTCACCGTGTGTGTGTGTGTGTGTGTGTGTCACTGTGTGTGTCTCTCACTGTGTGTGTGTGTGTCACCGTGTGTGTGTGTGTGTCACTGTGTGTGTGTCACTGTGTGTGTGTGTCACTGTGTGTGTGTGTCTCTCACTGTGTGTGTGTGTCACTGTGTGTGTGTCTGTCACTGTGTGTGTGTGTCACTGTGTGTCTGTGTCACTGTGTGTCTGTGTCACATGGGGGGGGCAGGAGGGGAGAGAGAGGGGGGAGCGGAGAAACATACAGGGGGAGTGGAGAGGAGAGACCCGGAAATTTTAAGCAACCCACCCCCCTCCTGTCCACTCTCCCCCCCCTCCTCCTCCTGTCCGCTCCCCCCCCCCTCCTCCTCCCGTCCGCTGCCCCCCCCTCCTCCCGTCCGCTCTCCCCCCCTCCTCCTCCCGTCCGCTCTTCCCCCCCTCCTCCTCCCATCCGCTCTCCCCCGCCTCCTCCTCCCATCCGCTCTCCCCCCCTCCTCCTCCCGCCCGCTCTCCCCCCCCTCCCGTCCGCTCCCCCCCCTCCTCCTCCCGTCCGCTCTCCCCCCCCTCCTCCTCCCGTCCGCTCTCCCCCCCTCCTCCTCCCGTCCACTCTCCCCCCCCTCCTCCTCCCGTCCGCTCTCCCCCCCCCTCCTCCTCCCGTCCGCTCTCCCCCCCCTCCTCCTCCCTTCCGCTCTCCCCCCCCCTCCTCCTCCTCCCGTCCGCTCTCCCCCCCCTCCTCCTCCTCCCGTCCGCTCTCCCCCCCCTCCTCCTCCTCCCGTCCGCTCTCCCCCCCCCTCCTCCTCCTCCCGTCCGCTCTCCCCCCCCCTCCTCCTCCCGTCCGCTCTCCCCCCCCTCCTCCCGTCCGCTCTCCCCCCCCCCTTCTCCCGTCCGCTCTCCCCCCCCTTCTCCCGTCCGCTCTCCCCCCCCCTCCTCCTCCCGTCCACTCTCCCCCCCTCCTCCTCCCGTCCGCTCTCCCCCCTCCTCCTCCCGTCCGCTCTCCCCCCCTCCTCCTCCTGTCCGCTCTCCCCCCCTCCTCCTCCTGTCCGCTCCCCCCCTCCTCCTCCCGTCCGCTTTCCCCCCCCCTCCTCCCGTCCGCTCTCCCCCCCCTCCGCTCTCCCCCCCCTCCGCTCTCCCCCCCCTCCGCTCTCCCCCCCTCCGCTCTCCCCCCCTCCTCCCCTCCGCTCTCCCCCCCTCCTCCCCTCCGCTCTCCCCCCTTCCTCCCCCCGCCCTCCCCCCCGCCCTCCCCTCCGCTCTCCCGTCCGCTCTCCCCCCCCTCCTCCTCCCGTCCGCTCTCCCCCCCCTCCTCCTCCTGTCCGCTCTCCCCCCCTCCTCCTCCCGTCCGCTCTCCTCCCGTCCGCTCTCCCCCCCCTCCGCTCTCCCCCCCTCGTCCCCTCCGCTCTCCCCCCCCTCCTCCCCTCTGCTCTCCCCACCTCCTCCCCCTGCCCTCCCCCCCGCCCTCCCCTCCGCCCTCCCCTCCGCTCTCCCGTCCGCCCTCCCGTCCGCTCTCCCCCTCCTCTTAGCGGGAAATTTAACTCACGGGCAACGCCGGGTCTCTCAGCTAGTGTATACTATTACTCTCTTTCGTCTGTTGCCCAAACTGGATGAACTAAGGGCATGGTGCTTTCTGCACAAGTTTCTGACGAAAACATGGCTAATTCCTAAAACCCTTGATGCAACTATCTCCGTTCAGGGATACTCCATTTCTAGGAAAGATAGGTTAAAGAGAGGAGGTGGTGTGTTATTTTATATTGAAGACTACTTACACTTTATGCTGCTAACGTACTCCCAAGCCCATCCTATCTTCAAATCCTAGTTGGCAAAATTTGCCTCCCCTTCTCTCAGCCCATTCTTCTTGCTGGTATCTACTGCCCCCATAAAGCCCCATTACGATCCCAAGCTGATATCACTCACTTTCTGGGCTCAATTTCCCCTCAGAATGTGAAGTGAGCTGTTAGTTCTTGGAGATTTCAACCTCAATTGGCTTAATCCTAAAAACAACAAAACCCGGATTCAACTCGTCACTAAATTGAACCAAACTCATTTCCCAGCCCACGCAGACAAACCTAAAATCTGTCAACCATTCCTTACTACACTGGATTCTATCCTCTTGTCCAAACAAAATCCAAGCCTCTGATATCCTACAGTACCTGAAATTTTCAGTGTCCATGCAATAGAGTACTGTGTAAGGAAAACCAAATCACCCAAATAAAGCCCTTATTTACTAGAATATTTAGAAACTTTAACCCACAAAAGTTTCTAGCTAATCTTACAAACTGCCCTTGGTACAGAATCAACCTGATGCCTGACCCAGATTCTGCGTTTTATTATTTCCAAAGAGAGTTTTTAATATTCTGATACCCATGCCCCACTACACAGAACACGATTACTGGGGGGGGCGGTGGCACCTTTCATCGGTTACAACCGATCTTGTTGCGCTTTACCATTTTAGGGATGGCTTGTGAAAAAGATGCAAAATAACTGTCACTACCATGGATTTTAATAACTACAGATACCTGTGGAATACATGCACAAGGCAAACAAGACTAGAAAAAGCCCAATAGTATTGACAATCTTCATCAAGTCCAGCAAACTTCTGGAAGGTCATCAACAATATATTCCAGCTTTCTAGCCATCAACAACCATCTAATATTAATAGGGATGATACTACTCTGACAAATCCCACTGACATTGCAATTCGCGTTCACTGAATACTTTGTGGGGTTTGCTCTTTCCCTTCTATCAAAACGCAACCCAAACTACAATCATGAAGCTCAACCAGGGAGATCCCCTATAGCCCCACTCCCTACCAACTGCTCAATTTGTCCCAGTATCTGAAGAGATGATTACACATGCTCTCCTCACATTAAAACTTAACAGCCAATGTGGACCTAACCTACTGCAATCAAAGTTCTTACGACTCGGTGCCCCAGCCATTCCCATCCACTTGCCTCTTTAATCAACTCTTTTTTTGTCTGCAGGCCATATCCCTAAGGCAAGGTCCCCAGTGGCTGCTGCGGCGCGCGCGCCACACACAAGGCACAGCCCTCTATGTGGCAGGCCCCAAGTGACGTGTGTGTGTGCGTCGGATGATCTGCTCTGCTCTGAAAGCACAGCCGCAGACCACAGGTCATGGCTGAAACGGATGCACGCGCCGCCAGACACTCCGGCATGCGTGCAGCCATGACCACTGGGGCCGTAGCCCAAGACCTGAAAACTGCCAGAGCTGTCCAAATCTTCAAAAGTGGGGACAAAAACACTATCAAACTACAAGCCAATCTCTCTTCTCCCAATACTATACAAAGTCATGGAAAAATGTGTCCACTACCAATTAAGCGATTAGTATACCAAGACAAATTTCGTTAGCCACCCAAAACACTCCACTGTAACTACCCTCTTAAAAGTTTGTAAAGAGATCTAGTTTGGAATGGAAAAGGAACAACGTACAAGTGCAATATTCCTAGATTTTCAAAGGCTGTTGATAGTGTTATTCATGTTAACTTGTAAAATTATCTTCAGTACTCTGGAATAGGGGAACACTCTTTAAACTGGTTTCACTCATACCGATCAGGTAGATCCCAATATGTATCTATCTCTGGCTCTAACTCCAACCCCCTGGTTGTCACCTGCGGTGTTCAGCAAGGCTCTGTTCTTGAGCCCCTACTCTTTTCAGTCTTCATTAATGATCTACCTACAACTTTTAAGGGAGCTTCAATGCACGTGTATGTGGATGACACAATCTTATACTGTATGCACACCGCCCTAGCCTCTCTGACCTTGAACACGTACTTCAATCTGATTTTTCAATACTTAAAATCTATATGTAGCCCCTTTTCCCCGTAACTAAAGGAGCTACTGGTATTGCCGTAACCTGTTGGCTACCAGAAGGCCAGAGCCTCCGCCACTAGGAGCCTGGGATGATCTCAGCGTAGCGGGATAAGCCCCTCACAGGAACCAATAGTAAAAACACACACGGGTATATAATAACGGTTTTACTGAACATATAATATGCAGCCTGCACTCCACAGTATATAGCACACACAACCCCAATACACCAAATGAGTAACCCCAAAGTACATAGGGGGCCTGGCACCAGTATCCCTGATGTCCTTTTCCCCCAATGTCAGGACCTCAAAAGTGTATGGAATAGTGCTATCCCATGAACCATTGGTGCACTTGGTGTGGTACCTGCCCAGGCGCTCCAGCACCAGGGTGCTACCGAACAACAATCAGGGATCCGCTGAACCAGCGACGTCGTCGTTCGTGAAGGTGTCCGCCTCTGCGTAGGGTGAACTCCTGTTGGAGGGTCTCACCTTTAAAAGTCTATATCGTAGGTGGTCTGGTCCCAGACCACATACCGCAAGTCACCACCCGGTGTCCTGTCGCTAATCCTACCACTATCAAGGCTACTGGGGAAAATGTCCCTATCTGAGGGCCATTCCCTGAAGCAACCACAAACTAAGGATGGTTGGGTCCAAACTGGAGCATGAGGGGCAATCTAGGCCTAGTCTAGGAGCCACTGACACCAGACCCTTCCTTCCCCTTCTGCCTCCTGGAACCAACTTAAGTGCACGGTCCTGAGCACACCATACGTATCAGTTATCTCCTCAGGAGATCCGGGGAGCTCTATTGGCTAACACTGCCCACATGGTCATATCTCCCAGGGCACTCTGGGGAGTGTAGCTCGCCTGCGGAGCCCCTTGTAACATGGCCACCGCTACTCAAGTCCTTCTGCACATGTGTACTACGCATGCGCACATGTGTACTACGCATGCGCAAGCTCCACAGTGGCCGTCGGAACCATGGCCTTTCTAAACATGTGCAACCTGGGTCCCGCGCATGTGCGAGAACAAACATGGCCACAGCCTGATCCCTATGCAGGACAGCAATATAAAGAAATTCCTTGACAATTTATAATGCCAGCTATTTTAACAACACTCAAAGTTCGTTTCCATCAACATTACTCCTAAGCAGATAATTACTTAGGAATGATGCATATATGTATTTGCAGAGGCGGAAATAAGTATTTTTGCACCCGGGGCAAGTTTCACCCCCCAAAAAACTGGTTGTGAATATTTTCTATGTTCTATATTTTCTTCCTCCCTTTCCCCCACCAGTCTCTCTCTCCCCGCCACTCCCCAAGTCTCTCTCACCCCACTCCCCCAGGTCTCTCTCCCCCCACTCCATCCAGTCTAACTCTCCCTCACTCCCACAGCCTCGCTCTCTCCCCTCCTCACTCCCCCAGTTTCGCTCTCTCCCCTCCTCACTCCCCCAGTCTTGCTCTCTCCCCTCTTTACTCCCCTGGCCTCGCTCTCTCCCCTCCTCACTCCCCCAGTCTCGCTCTCTCCCCTCCTCACTCCCCCAGTCTTGCTCTCCCCTCCACCTCCCCCTTCACTCCCCCAAATTTCTTACCTGTGGAGCAGGGGTGGAGGTCCGTCCTGGCAGCAGACATTGGAAGGTGTGACTGACTTCCGGGTCAGTTCTGCCCTCCTCTTTCATCATGCTCCCTCCTCCGACACTCGCATTGCGCTGCCTTTAGCTCCCTTTGCCACTGCTGCACCCGGGCAGCTGCCCACTCTCCGCCATATTTCCGCGTGTGTGTATGCATGCACGTTTGTGCAGTAGCAAAGCAAGATTGCCGCATGCACTATTGTGATCCAAAATACCAGCACAGCACAGGAGTAGAAGAAAATAAATAAAGTATTTCTTAAGTCCAACAAGTAAACATTTAGCCTGACATTTCAGTCCCTAGTGGACCCCTGAAGGTCACTCTGGGGACCGCAACGCGGGCCTAAATATTTGCTTGTTGGACTTAAGAAATACATTATTTTTTCTACTCCTGTGCTGGTAATTTGGATCCCAGTTGTGATCCTTACAGACCTATGTTTGTGTGTATTCTCGTTGTTATTCATTCGCTATAAAGATCTTTAGTTACAAGAAAATATACTCAAGTTTCAAATGAAGTGTCATTTTTTTGTATTATATATTCTCAGAGTTGGTGTGGCATACATATCTATTCCAATAAATAATGAAAACACTGTTCAGACAGTAGTTCAGGAGATTCTCCTGCAGCTTGGACGACAGGTAATTGTTATTTTGTGTATTGTAGTAATAATAAATCCAGTGATCAATCTTTTGTCTTAATAAAAGCGCTTATATAAATTTTCCTTATTTTTTTTTTTTAGAAGGAAAGTCTAGAGGATTTCAGACTGGTGGAAGTTGTTATGGGTAGCAAGCAAGGTAAGATTATTTATTTAAATGTATATCTACACAGTTTAAAACAACATTTTAAATTTGGTGATAAATATTCCCCTGCCATTAAAACAACATGCAATAAATATCTCTCTGGCTCCATTGCAAAACATCTGAAAACAGAAGTAGTACACTTTATTGAGAATTGGGTGCTAATAATACAGATTTATATATAGAAATTATTGCATTGATTTCTAATGACCAAACTTCATCACAACTTATACGGTGGTACTTTTGTAATTAATATCTTCAAGAATGCATCAGTGACAGTTACATTTGTAGTTCATCAGCATTTGTATGTCTACTCCCTTCCTTACCATTCAGTTACTGTCGCAAATTTAGCAAACATTTGTCTACAATGAAATGGCGATGTTGTATCAAAACACACGTAATACCTGGGTTATGCAGGCAGGGTTGTTGCTTTAAAATTATATTAATACAGTATTTTTTTCTCTCCTATTTTGATTAGTGCAGAGAACGATTTTGCCAGACAAAGACTGTATTATTGACAGACTTAACGATATAAGAAAGGTTTGTAATCCTTACAATGTTCATTTTGCTATAGATTGAACAAACCATTTTATGATCTGTATTTTGGTTGTTATGAAGTGTTTGTGTCCTGCACATGCCCCATTGATGGTGTGTTAAGGCATTGGAAGATCCCTTATTAAGAGATAATCTGATCTGCCGTGCTGCAGACGGCGCATTTCCTCCTTCGGTGATCGTTGTATTATTATATGCCTGATGGCATAGGAGGATCCCATAATGGCTTTAATCCTGAATAATTGATCCTCTGGTGCAGGATTCTTTTTGGTTTAATTATGTTATTTTAACTGTTTTTCATTCTGTTCTTGCTGCCCTATAAATCATAAATAGGAAATGTTCATGTTTCTAAATGTCCTGAATATTGAAAACTAATCTTTGTTTTTGTGTTTTTAGGCGTCTTTACGCGAGATGAACCAAACAAGAATTTATATAGAAGAAAACACAAAGTCAGACATAAAAATAAATATTTTGATTGTTGGCTTACCTCTGTTGCTTTCTGGTGAAGAATACACTGATATCTTAAAAGATAACTTGGATATAAAAAGTGAGTGAATGATCTCATACTGAAAAATGTAATGTGAATATGATTTTCAATTTGCAAATTGAGATTCTTGATCTCCCTTGCAGGCAAGATTTAATTTGGTCAAGAAAAATATGACGTGCGCTTATGATATAATGTGAATTAAAAAGGTGTGTAACCTAAATGCTAAATATGTGTATATTAAGGACATACTTGACATGCCAGGACATACTTGAAAACGAGAGGTAACTTTCAATGTATTACTTCCTGGTAAAAGATTTTATAAATAAAAATAAATAAATATAACCACTCTAGGTACGTGTTATAACAATACACACAAAAAAAAACCTTGGCTCGAGTGATTAAAGTGCAATCACAATTATACAAATGTATCAAAGAAAATATGAATATATATTATGTAGTCAATAATTAATAGTGTTAATGAATATATTGAGAGAAGAAAAGATTAATACATGAAATATGAACCCTGGAGTCATATTCTGCGTAGTACATAGATATTCTACGTAGTAACAGACAGACCAGTCTGTGGATATGAAAAATGGGAAAAAGCAAAAAAAAGCACCCAGAATCCAATATTCAGAATGCAAACAATTTACTGATGACAAATATATTGAAACAAGTAAAAAAAACACAGTATAAATAAAAATAATAATACAAAAATGCCCACGACCGAATAGTGTATCTGCTTGTTACCATAAACCTAACAATTTGTGCATTAGGATTGAAATAGAGTCCAATAGAAGCGTAAAAATGGAACAGGTCCATACAATACACGGAGTCTCTGATATTACCACTACGATTAAGGGAATGGATATTTTAAAGGTCATACATGCCTGTTGTCCAGGACAGATGGAATTTGAATTGTGTGGGTAATCAAATCACACGGCCTGAATGGAGATCAAACATATCTATGGGCAAGAGAATGATGTTCGATCTCATTGCTAATCCTGTAAATAAAGCACTTGAGGAAAGTACCTGTAGACTTCCTTGTCCGGAGTCGGAGGCTGCTGTTGTTGGAGGACAATCACCTCTGTTCCTACATATGTTGCAGACCTTGGCTCGAGTGATTAAAGTGCAATCACAATTATACAAATGTATCAAAGAAAATATGAATATATATTATGTAGTCAATAATTAATAGTGTTAATGAATATATTGAGAGAAGAAAAGATTAATACATGAAATATGAACCCTGGAGTCATATTCTGCGTAGTACATAGATATTCTATAATAATAATAATAATACAAAAATGCCCACGACCGAATAGTGTATCTGCTTGTTACCATAAACCTAACAATTTGTGCATTAGGATTGAAATAGAGTCCAATAGAAGCGTAAAAATGGAACAGGTCCATACAATACACGGAGTCTCTGATATTACCACTACGATTAAGGGAATGGATATTTTAAAGGTCATACATGCCTGTTGTCCAGGACAGATGGAATTTGAATTGTGTGGGTAATCAAATCACACGGCCTGAATGGAGATCAAACATATCTATGGGCAAGAGAATGATGTTCGATCTCATTGCTAATCCTGTAAATAAAGCACTTGAGGAAAGTACCTGTAGACTTCCTTGTCCGGAGTCGGAGGCTGCTGTTGTTGGAGGACAATCACCTCTGTTCCTACATATGTTGCAGACCGAAGCTGGTCAAGTGTGGAAACCGTGAGAGAGCTTAAAGGCACCAGTGCTCGCAAATGCCACAGGCTAGCACAATTTTATTTTGTAGAGTTTGCAGATAAAGCTCTACTCAAAGCATTCCAGCTGATAATGTGGCAAAGTGTAGATAATCCAAAACTGTTGCAGCCGAGTGCAAGCCACCCTATGTGTTTCGTAGCTCTTGGCCACTTTGTTAGGGTTACACCAAACCCCCTCTGTACCTTTTCACACCCAACTTGCACTGAGACTGTCTACTACTGCACTGAGACTGTCTACTACTATTTATAGCGTCCCTCTAAATGGTATAATTGTTCTAATAGGCACCAAAACATTATGTATGTATGTATGTCTTTATTTATATAGCACCATTAATGTACATAGTGCTTCACAGTAGTAATATAGTAGTAGTAGTAGTAGTATTTCACACCCAATGCCCCAGCCTGGGTCCTAGCTGTCTACACCAGCAATATGTGTTAACATACACCAAACCCCCTCTGTACCTTTTCACACCCAACTTGCACTGAGGCTGTCTACTACTGCACTGAGACTGTCTACTACTAATTGTAGCGTCCCTCTAAATGGTTTAATTGTTCTAATAGGCACCAAAACATTATGTATGTATGTATGTCTTTATTTATATAGCACCATTAATGTACATAGTGCTTCACAGTAGTAATACACGTGACAATCAAATAACAAGTCATACAAATAACAGGTCATGGGAATAAGTGCTTCAGACATAAAAATAAAATTTTGGAAGCGGAGTCCCTGCTTCGAAGAGCTTACAATCTAATTGGTAGGTAGGAAGAGCGTACAGAGACTTTGGCATACGTAGGAGGGTACGTAGGAGGGCATTTGGCTCAGTGCGTCTGCAGGGGGCCAAGCTTTATGTATCGTGTATAGTATTAGCCACAGTGCTACTCATATGCTTCATTAAGCAAGTGGGTCTTAAATGTGGATAGAGAGGGTACTAGTCGGGTATTGAGGGGAAGGGCATTCCAGAGGTGTGGGGCAATCAGTGAGAAGGGTTTAAGGCGGGTGAGGGCTTTAGATACAAAGGGGGTAGAGAGAAGACATCCTTGAGCAGAACGCAGTCAGGATGGTGCATAGCGAGAAATTAGGGCTGAGATGTAAGGAGGGGCAGTGTGACGGTAGCTTTGAGACAGGCTATGAATAATACACCACCAAATATAACTGGGTTGAACTGGACGAGACTTAGATATGATAAAATATAATTTATTCCTTGAAAAAGGTGAACACACGAGATATACAAATAACAGACAAAATATGGACACTCACTTAAGATGGAAATGATGAAACAGTCATAATTCTGGACTTGCAGTTTATACAGCAATCTTCAAAAATCACCAAGACACGAAAGACATGAAGGACAATAGCCATAGGCTGAGCCTGGTTCTTATTCAATTATTTCCCATTGAACACAACCTAAACCCAGCCTCTCTCATAAATCAGTGGTGAGGTTGACAGTTTTCCTCAGAGTAAAACTACTCCCACCCAAGGACGTTTAAAAACTGCTTTTCCTATCTAAATAACTTCATACCTTCAGTTCAGTAGTACTTACTGGCACGCGAGACATATTAATACATTCCGTCACGCATGACGCTCCCAATGAGACTAAATATTACCGTGTAATACTAAAATTAAGAGAGATATTAATATCTGTCTCTTAGGACCGGCTAAACATCAGGTGTCTGTAATCATTATTTGCGGCTCGGTCCCCCGGTTACACATATGTAACTCTTAGCATGTTCAGCCGAGGACATCTCATAATATTCTTATATTTAATAAGGTCACTCATTCTGATATCTCCTTGCGTAACGGCACCCCTGGCCCCCATCAATACATCCTTTGAAGCAAGAACTCCTGTGTAGAGAACATTTGTCACCGGTGCTATATTTCACACCCAATGCCCCAGCCTGGGTCCTAGCTTTCTACACTAGCAATATGTGTTAACATACACCAAACCCCGTCTGTACATTTTCACACCCAACTTCAATCAAGCCTTTTGAAGCCCAGATATTTCTGAAAAGACACCACGCATCCTAATGTATTTTCCTATACTACAGCTCATTAACCCCTTAAGCCCCAGTGTGTGTGTGGTGCAGACACTGGCCCAGAAACAATACATTTATACAGGGGAATCAACAGTTGGATGGCTGAAGCAAGGCAAAAACACATTACTGGACCCCAGTCCAGTTAACCCCTTGCTTCCCAGGTGAGTAGAGGGTGGCCAAATGGGGTGTAACCCCTTTAATCCCGGGCTAAATCCCCTCTCTCTTGACAGGCAGGCTTTAAAAGTGAGGGGGAAAATTCAGTGTGAGATACAGGATTTGATAGGAAGCCAGGAGAGTGATTTCAGCAGGGGAGACGCCAAGACAGAGGTAGGAAAGAGTAGAGTGATTCTGGCAGCAGTGTTTAGGATAGATTGTAGGGGAGACAGGTGAGAGGCAGGAAGGCTGGACAGCAGGAGGTTGCAGTAATCGAGACGGGAGAGAATGAGGGCCTGAGTCAGAGTTTTACTAGTGGAGCAACAGAGGAAAGGGGTATCTTTGTAATATTGCGGACGAAAAAACGTCAGGTTTTAGAAACGTTTTGAATGTGAGATGAGAATGTGAGAGAGGAGTCGAGTGTGACCCCTAGTCAGCGTGCTTGAGCTACTGGGTGAATGATAGTATTTCCAACAGTAATGTGGAAGGAGGTAGTTGGGCCACGTTTGGGAGGAAGTATGAGGAGCTCTGTTTTTGCCATGTTAAGTTTGTCGGCAGAGGGCCATCCATGATGACATCACAGAGAGACATTTTGAAAGCTTGTTCTGTACAGCAGTTGTAAGTTCAGGGGTTGAAAAGTAAATTTGTGTGTCATCATCATAGAGGTGATATTTAACCCCAAGAGATGTGATTAGGTCACTTAGAGAAAGTGTGTACAGAGAAAAGAGGAGAGGTCCTAGGACAGAGCCCTGGGGCACCCCCACAGAGAGATTGATAGAGGAGGTGTTGACAGAAGAGACACTGAAAGTACGATGGAGAGGTAAGAGGAGATCCAGGATAGAGCTTTTTTATGAATACTAAGAGTATGGAGAATGTGGAGGAGAAGAGGGTGGTTCATGGTCTCAAATGCTGCACAGAGGTCGAGTAATCTGAGCTGAGTGTAATGACCTCTCTCTTTGGCAGCATGGAGGTCATGAGTCAAGGAAGGCAGGAGGAGAGGTTGGAAGCGGTGTAGGATGGGAGGAGGAAACGGAGGGGATGTTCTGACGTATGGATTCCACCTTTTCCTTAAGATAGTCAGCAAAGTCCTGAGGTGAGATGGAGGAAGAAGAAAGAGGCACCTGAGGGTAATCTGAGTAGAGTCAAAGACAGAGACGAGTCGGCGTGGGTTAGACTTGTGTGTGTTGATAAGTGAAGAAAAGTAGGTTTGTTTAGCCTGAGAGAGGATACAAACAGTTGTATCAAAAAGATGAAAGATGTCACTGAACTGAACAGAGCGCAATAAAAATATATAGTTGCCTATAGTGATACAATAATGTATTATGTTGCCAGATAGTATCAGTAAATATATAAAGTACTTTGAATGCATAAAAAGCATGTCTTGAAATAAACAAATTATAATATAAGAAAATACATCAACTTGATTAAAATATATGTATATACACATATACATGCATGCATATATCTATATCAAAAGTGAGAAGAGCACGCTACATAGTATGTAAATGTATAAAAAATAGAGATATTTTTAAAAAACGGACAACAAGTGACCACTCGCATGGTATGAGACAAAGATGATTGTCATCCACTGACGAAGCCATACACTCTTAGTGGTGAAACGCGTAGAGGAGGGCCACCCAGGGGAGGAGAGAAGGTGAGGACTTGTGCCGAGCGAGCGCCGATCCCAGAAGACCTACCGGAAGTGACGTCACACTTTGGAGACCGCAGGGGAACCGAGCTGTTGCAGTGCTGCGAGTGACCACGCAGCATCCAGCCACAAGCGGGGGAGTTGTTACAACGCACCAAACGGAGGCGGCGGGGTGAGCGATGGCGGTACCACATCCTCTCTTCCTTCACAGATATTGTGATACATGCTGTTTTAAATTTATTTTATTGGAAGTGCGCATTTTTATCACATATATAAACACCTACCTTTATATCATTTATCTGCACCATGCATATGTTCTTTTGTCTTTACATCATCATCATCACACTGAACACCTGGAGTGGAGTGCATCAAAGCCTAGATACAGGAGATCGTATTTCTAAAGATACCAATTGTTGCCTCTACACTACTTACATCTAGTAAGTAGGCCACACACTCGAGCCAAGATTTCTGTGAAATTATTCACTTATACCGATACACCTGCACTGAGAGTGCTGTTTTCTGTTGTTTTTTCCGCATGCTCCCCCTGGGCTGCAAGACAAATGAGACAAAGATGAACATTGGAATAAAGACATCAGATTACCGGAACCAGCTTGAAGGATATAGTCAACAGTCGTAGGCAAATACAGTCAGATGGAAAACGTCTCCCTATATATGTCAACCAGCGGCATAGAAATAAACCCACAAGGGGCTCGATTCGCCAATGAGCTGGAGTAATGAGTAGGAGACGCTGGTGAGAATGTATTATGCTTGCCCCCTTTTTTCCATGTACCTATTTTTGTCTATTAAAATTGTGGCTTTATAAGTTTTATGTTGATTTTAACTTCAATGTTTTATGTATGTGTATATATATATATATATATATATATATATATATATATATATATATATATATATATATGTATGTGTATATATATATATGTATGTGTGTATATATATATGTATGTGTATATATATATATATGTATGTGTATATATATATATATATATTTGTATATACGTATGTGTGTGTGTGTGTGTGTGTTATTTAATTATAGCTCTATAGTGATCAGCTGCGTTAGCTCTGTTTGGATTGGCTACTTTATTTTCTCCCACTAGTCCAATCACAGGGGCTCACCGGGGTTATACAGTAGACTGCCTCGGAATATTTTAATACTATTCCCTGATGACGTCAATTTACACTTACGAAACGCGTTGGAATTGAGGCATCATTTCATGCTATCATTGCAAGCTTCACCTATTACACATTTTGGGACTTTACTGCAAGCTGCACTCTAAGTGTAGTTCTTCTTTAGACTACTTCACCACACGGGTTGCAAGCGACGGGAGTCCTCTGACGTCATAGGCACTCGCCTGAGCTCTGCCACATGCAGTCATCGTTTCCTGACAGTGCGAAGGGACTACACAACGATCCACACGTCGCGGGAAGCCTGACAGAACAGGGCTGAGGAGATTGCCTATAAGAGCTGGTGTCCCCGGGAATAAAGGATCCTGGTTGTCCTACTGGGCTGGGAGCGCACGATCGGATGGCCAGTGTTGGAGTTGCAGAGTGTGGTAACATGTCCCCAACATGTCTTACTTTTTTACTATAACCTTGATGTACGTGCAATACTACTTACCTCCTGATTGGAAATGTCAATATATTTTTTACATACTGTACTAAACTGAGATTTTGCGTTGTTTGTCTTTTCCCTTGTCTACAAGGGTTTAGTTTGCTGAGCCACTCTATGCAAGCAGCAGCTTCTCATACAGAATAATACAGGTTTATTCATTCCTGTTGTTTTTCTATCCTGTACTTGTGATCTATATATTGTATACACTATATTAATTTACACAGGCAATATATACGTATCCACTTTATTTTTCACACTATCACTTATTGATTAATTAATCACTATATATTTTATATATATTATTTCACGATCTGGTGCGCGGTGTATTTTTTCACCTTTTTGTCGCTGGTGAGAATACCAACCAAAGTCCACACTTAATCTGCCGAGAGAACAAGGCTCAGCAAAGTATCTGGCCGCTCCTCCTTCTCTTACCGTGCACGCCAAAACTGGAACAACCTACCGGAGACTCTCACTTTCACCACCAGTTTAAGTTCTTTCAAAACCAAAGCTGTCTCACATTTTTATCTGGTCTGTAACTGTTATATACACCCATAATATATATTATCTTTAAGTATGCATGCAATTTCTTGTATATAATGTATACCCTGTTCACTTGTGTAACTGTATATGTAACCATGTATTATTTGTCATTTTAACACCTGTGCCCGGGATATACTTGAAAACGAGAGGTAACTCTCAATGTATTACTTCCTGGTAAAATATTTTATAAATAAATAAGAACACTGCTCCGACAGGTATGGGAACGCCAAACCGCTTGTCTTCACTGTATAATTCCTCATGCACGGTATTGCGCAGCGTAACGTGATGATGTAAGAACGGTGATACGTGGAAAATTAGTGAATAAGCGCTAGTTATAACATACTATACAAGCAACATACAAATGTGTAAATATTATTGGTGTTAAAGTTCAAATATCCTTGAAGTACAATGGCAGCCTAACCGGTCCGATTGGTTGTCTCCAAAACCAGAAGGGACTTGGATATGCACATTACCTTTATGGTGCCAGTGATGACAGTCCTAACGAAGAGTATATTGAGCCAACCAAACCTTTAGATGATTCCAGATGTGATTAGCTGGTTTCTAGCGTCCAAGGGTTTCTGCTCATCCAATCATAAAGATATGTGGCTGATGAGAGAAAAACATGCAAAGCACCAAAGGTGCATTACCTTTGACATTTATTGAGATGACTGTGACGGAGATTAAACAAATGCTAACCAGTGCAGTGTGGCATTAGAAAACCTCCTTGAGGATACAAAATATTGACATGTATATAATACAAGAAAATGCTGTATAAGCTAAAAAGATTGGAAATGAGCTGGATTGTATTTGCTCCAAATGATCCTATTGGAATCGAATCTCCAAGTTTAATTAAAAACTGGAATCCTACCCACGATCAGTCCTGTGGACTTGTGCCTGTAAGTAGGAACCACTGTAAGTCATCTCCTTAAGTGTGAAAAGTAATGCACCATTGGTGCTTTGCATGTTTTTCTCTTGTCATCCACATATCTTTATGATCGGATGATACTACGAGCAGAAACGCATGGACGCTAGAAACCAGCTAATCACATCTAGAATCATCTAAGGGTTTGATTGGCTCAATATACTCTTCTTTATGACTGTCATCACTGGCACCATATAGGTGATGACATAAGAAGCCCTACACGTTTCGTCATCACATGACTTAATCAGTCATAGTGTATTGCATCACCTGCTCTAATTTTTATTTTATTCAACACTATTTGAATCCTATCTAATACTTTAATTGTTATGTTGATGGCAACAAGCAGATACACTATTCTGTCCCATGCATTTTTTCTTGTTTTTTTTTTTTTTTTACTTGTTTCAATATATTTGTCATCAATAAATTCTGAATATTGGATTTTGGGCGCTTTTGTTTCCCCCAAAGATTTTATTTTGTGGCTGGGACTAAATTAAATCCTCTAATTTCAAATGTGATGATTGCAGAGCCCAATGAGGCTTATCTGTGATTCAGTCATTGCAAATCCATGTGGCAACTAACGTTTCCTTGGCTACACGTACAGTCACGTTTTAGTTATTGTTGTGGTTATTCATTAAACTGATTTAGTGCCCCCAGGGGCAGGATAGTAATTTTATTAAAACAATATATTTTTTAAAGCATGATTTTAGAACTACTGTAACTTAACCATTTTTTTTCTCTTTTTGCAGCTAACTTACTTTCTGTAGTCCTAACATACTCCTCACACGGTACGTTTTTATTTTTTATCTTCCTAAAAATCAGTTGACTTATGTTTGTTTTTGTTTTTTTGAGAGAGAGAGATATAGAGAGAGAGATATAGAGAGAGAGATATAGAGAGAGAGATATAGAGAGAGAGATATAGAGAGAGAGATATAGAGAGAGAGATATAGAGAGAGAGAGATATATTCCTCTGGCTTGGGTCCGGATATATATGAATATATAGAGAGAGAGACGGATACATACACACATACATACAGTATATACACACTAAAGAAGCAGGGACGTGATGAAAGTTAATACACTGTTGACACCATGTATAAAGAGGAAACAAATAAAATCTTTGTTTAGAATACAATTATACAACGTAAAAACCTAGTTAAGCATAAACAAAGCATATACTGTTGGGATTCATTCAGTGGTCTGGTTTAAAATACTACATCACAGTCATAATCATTCATTTGCACTGTGCGCTTACTTTCCAGGTGCTGTTGTACTGGAAATATCTTGTTTTTCTGAAGCAGAAAGGATATTTATGCTACTAAAAGATACCGCTGTTAACAACAAGCAACTTACGGGTGTTATAATTCCTCATATTATGGTAAGTGCAACAAGATTTGAATCATAGTATAATCTTAAACATGCTACTCGCCTCTTTCTTACATTTAAAAACTTGCCAAATATAATTTTCAACATCAAAATGCCATATTACACCAATTCTGCCAATTTCCTAATGCTAAAAGGCTACTGCAATAAAAGATGAGCAGAGCATGTAACTCTGGGATTTTTCATTCTGGTGCTCCGTGGCCACCATTTGGGAGGGGGGGGGGGGCTCAGCAGCAGCAGCCACCCGATCACTGCGATCCTTCCTCTCCCTGCTGTCTGCGCCTGAAGTCGCGTTCATTTTCCGGCTGACAGGTGGAGAGAGCTGTGGACCGGCACAGGCTCAAAAAGAGATAGGAGAGGGAGAGAGAGCGTGTGTGTGTGTCTCAGGCTCAAAGAGAGCTAGGGGGAGGTGGATGGAGGGGGGAGGGATAGTGTAAGGCTGCGCTTATAGTGCTGGCGACAGTGACGCGACGTTGCGTCAAAACAAATGCATTGCCACCATCACGTGCGCTTCTAGTAAGCTATGGAGCGATGGCTTGGTCGCGATCGCTGGCAGTAATCTCAATTAGATATTTCCAGCTACCGCAGCCTACCGTCACCAGCACTGTAAGCGTAGCCTAAGGGAGCGAGGGAATAGTGTAAGAGAGCAAGGTTGGGAAAGTGTTAGGGGGAAGAAGGGTAGAGAGCATAAGGGGGAAGAGGGGTAGAGAGCGTAAGGTGGAGGAAGATAGAGATGGATAAACGGGAGGAGGGGAGGAGAAAGGATTGGGGTTCCCCAGAATTTCACAATCTAATTCTAGGGTTCCTTACCAAAAAAAGGTTTTTAAACCACTGATGTAACTGATTTTCTTTTTTCCACAATGTATGGAGAACAATGTAAATAGCAAAATAGATTCTTAGTATTTTTAGTAGCATTCTCAAGTATTTCTTTGTAACAGGACACCCATGTGCCTAGCGCTGCGCACCTGCCTAGTCATGCGCGCCTGCCTAGCCATGCGCGTCTAGTGGTGCACGCCTAGCCATGCGCGCCTGCCTAGTCATACGCGTCTAGTGGTGCGTGCCAGTGATGCGCGTCTGCCTAGTCATGCGCGTCTAGTGGTGCACTCCTAGTTATGCGCATCTAGTGGTGCGCGCCTCGTTATGCGCACGCCTAGGGATGCGCGTCTAGTCATGCGCTGCATGAAAATAAAACAGGATTCAATGAAATAGAAAATCCCTGAGTTGTTAGATTTGAAAACGAACATTTTAATTGTGTAAATTAATTATGGTTCATAATCACATTAATTTTCTCAAGCTACAGCCATATAACTGCCACACTATTGTTTTTTTTTCTACTGTACAACTGTACTGTACTGTAGTTGGCCAAGTAAAATCAACTTCCCTACATTAATACTTTTCTTTTGCAAATATCCCAGAGGTATTCAGCACTAGAAATGAACAGCAAAAAGCTATTTGTGGTCAAATATTCTATATGTGTTAATATTCTTTCCATAAATAATGTCATATGGTTTTTGTGCAACTCTTTTTGTGGGACGTTGTGTGTCCATTTGTATCGGACAATGTTCTGAATCTTTTTAGTTGCCCAACACGAGTTCTTTATAAATGAGATTACAGCGTAGAGAGCTCTCAAAATCGTACAGATCTCATCTTGAGGTGTGTGTGTGTGTGTGTGTGTGTGTGTGTGTGTGTGTGTGTGTGTGTGTGTGTGTGTGTATATATGTGTGTGTATTTGTATATGTATGTATGTATGTATTAGCAAGGGAATTATTTGTACCCTAATGTGAACATTATAAGTATATAAACAAGAGCATGTTGCTAGGAATATTCTGTATATGTATAATATATTGATATTCATTTTCTTAAGTTAATAGAAACAATTGTTTGTTGTGTATTATTACCTTGGATATGTAGCTGTTTTACCTGCTATTAATCACGTTACTTAATTCCTACTGTTTCACACATCCTGATTTCGAACTTGTTTATCTTGACTGTAGCCGTTTACCTTTCATGGAGTATACTGTATACTGTAGCAGTCAAAATTCCTAGTTATTGTTGGCTTTAAAGCAACACTGGGAATCTTGTTTACGTTTGAATATTTAGTTAATTACATGCACATGATAAGAATTTAGGAGTACAGTGAGCTTCCTATTCATGATGAAGGCAATAAATCACATCACATCTTCATTGTTATGTGAAGTCTGCAGTCTCTTTGTAAGAGATGTGTGCAGAGGTATGTAATGGAGATGTTTTAGGGTGAAATTATATCTTGGCTTTAATGAGCCTATTCCTTTATCCTGGCAAAACATACAAAAATAACAAACCTCTATCCCTTTGTAAGGGCTAATTTACTTTACCAGACCCTATCTGCAGGACTGGAGGGATATTCCCATACCAGCCTATCCCCCCAAAGTCTCAGGAGGTACCTTAAGCAGGTAGCCCTCCATGTCAGGTTCCTGGGTTCTCTGTTTCCAGGAAATATGGGTGTCTGGGTGTCTTCATCTCAGCACAGCCTTTGTACTCAAGACAATGTCTGTGTGCAGGCTTCTCTGCTCTCCTTCTGTCAGCCCCAATGTGAGCTAAAGAATTTCTCTTCTATTTCCCCCAGGATTCTTTTCTTAGAGCTGTAATGTGGCCAGGTGGAGTCTAGTTAATTGCCTGTCTGCAATTAACCAGCTCCCTGCTGGATTTAGAGGCAGTTTCTCTCAAACAGTGATAAGTCCCTGTTAAACACTTGTCACAGGAATAGTCGTTATTTCTGCAGAAGTTTTTGGGAAAGTGAACCTGGTACTAATAATAATTTGGCTTCAAATGCAAAGCAAAACAAAAAAATGTTTGATATGTTCAAAATTATTACCCTCTTTTCAATTGCTAAATTGCCTTTCCAACAAATGTTATATGTTGGTCTTAAATGTAGGAATCATAATTGAATTTGATTCTTCAACATTGAAAATATTATAGTGACCCCTAGTGGTTTACTGTAGCTTTTGGCTACACTAGTAAACCATAAATAAGGACAAGCCCTTTGAAAGATATAGGTGAATAAATGGTCTAAAACATTGTGGTTATATATGACCGCACATCAATACCAGCAAAACAATTGTCATGCAATTGCGCCATTTCCTTTTTTTCCCCTCTTCTGAATGCATGAGATTGTACTACATTTGAATATAGATCCTCCTTCGTTAAAGACACTGTCCCGTATTTTACAAAAGTTGTGATACTTAATTAGACACCTTCCGGCGCCAGGAAGATCAGTGCTCATTCAAGTGAATGGACTTTAAGGTGTCTAATGACACCAACTACAACTAGTAAGTAAATATGCTCCAGTGTCTCCACCACTAGGACACTCCATTTAGGTGTGTTTGGCCAGAAAACCACAGCACGTTCTGCTTACACTGACAGAGGTTAATAAAGATCTGAAGTCGGGTACATTGGAAAATGATGGGGGGGGGGGAAATGTTCCCTGGGCTTGTGCCAATATTCCCTGGGCTTGTGCCAATATTCCCTGGGCTTGTGCCAATGTTCCCTGGGCTTGTGCCAATGTTCCCTGGGCTTGTGGCAGTAATTCTGTAGAAGACATTGTTACAGGAAAACGTAAAGTAGTGTAGAATGAGTATGATTACATTGTTAGAAGCCAGGAGGCTTTGGAGTGCAAATGTTGAGTTCCATAAATTACTTGATCATTGTTATTTTTTGTGATTGCTTTGCTCAGTGCAGAATAAATCAAGCTGAAACACAAATTTTTGTAACTTACGTTGTTAAATTCACGTATTTAACGGTCATTTTTTTTTCTATGAATATTTTTTTATCTTAAAGAAAGACAGAACATTGATAGTATGTCAATTCAGCTTGCCAAAGCAATCCATATTGCAGTTATTATTTATTTATTTTATTTATTTAGTTGCCTTGAATATTAAAACGATCAGTACGTTTTCTATGCTACCCCTGTGTTTTTAGCACCATATCATTTTTTCCAATGTACTATACACTAACTACAATTTGCCATTACATATCAGACATTGGTGGATGTATAAATAATGTTCTATTGTTACTCTTAATCATCACATTACATAATACAACCAAACTATATTTCTTCTACTTGGTTTAACTTGCAGTACACCCAATATTGGGTGTTAGAATTACTTCTGTAGTACTGATACTAGAAAAGGAAACGCACACGTAATTATAATTGGTTATTCCGGTTTTAACCGAAAAATACTACAGCTTGATTATCTTGCACTTTCATTTAAAACTAAACGAATCATCCTTTCCTATTAAGTTCCACCTCTTGTGGTGGCCCTGTTCACAGGTACCAGACAAAAGAATCATGGGGGAGTATGGAAACTTAAAAAAAAAGTGCACCTACTGAACGCCAAATTCAAAAGTGTGTCAATTTCTTTTAATTGTTAACACTAATAAACACAGATTTAATGGGGGAAAAAGAAACGCTGAAAACCGGAATCCCTAATTACAATGCATACTGTATGTGGTTTGTTTGTAGGAAATCTAAAACCACGAAAGAAATTAAGTCAGAGCTTAAAGTTCACTTTAGAACATTTTTGAACTCCATTATATAATTTAAAGTAAGACGTTCAGTTGACCAATATCTCCAAGCCGGTATCCGATAGACTACAGATTGTAGTGTAGTGCGTAAAAATTACATAAAACCAGATGTCAGTAAGAAGATGCTACCAAACATTGGATCATATTTTTGTGTTGCCGTATCACAAGCGTTTTGAACTTAGAATGCTGAATAATTGTAGTACTTACAGTATATTTCCTCTCCAGTAAAGCTTTTCAGAGAGACTGCTGCTTATATTAAACGGCAAGCTAATACAACGTCTACGAAAGCGTTCTTTAATGAGCTAGATTCCTATTGTCCTTACTTGAAGTAAAGGATGTGACACACAAGCCTCAAAATACACACTGATGTAACTAGCAAAGCAACATAAACATTACCTGCTATTTTCAGCTTAGATAAGTCATTGGCAAGTATAACTGAAGATGGAGAATATAAATACTGTACATTATTGCCTTGTTAATTTTTTTTTATCATATATAATGATATTCTTGCCTTATTTTATGTATTTTGCCAAAAAATGTCCGGCTGTTAATCATTCTTTATGCCGATATCGTAGTTTAGAAACACATGAGAACTGATTAATTAAGATTTAGAGACGTCATGGTGTCCAGTGGTAAGCAACACAATATATTGATCCGTCAAAAAGGCCACACATTACCCTTAACCCTAACGAAGGAGAGCAGGGTGCTAAGGCCCACCTGGAATTTCCCAGAGTCCCTGGTGGGCTAGGTCCAACCCTGAATTTGCTTTCTATTGACCTCTCGCGCACACTCAGAATGTTATAATGTGTGTGTGTGTGTGCGTGTGTGTGTGTGTGCGCGCGTGTGTGTGCGCGCACATGTGTGTGCGCGCGTGTCATATTCTGTCTGAAACCCTTTAGACGTTTTTTTCACTCCACATCTAAGAATGTAATGTATTTTGAGTTAATTTCCATGGTATGCTTGTTTGTATTAGCAATATGCAGAGCCTCTAAATTCTCCTTCTGTCCCAGTCCACACCATGAATATATAATCCACCTATTTTAGCCCAAAATCTGATATGTGGATGTTTAATCAAATTGCCAGTCCAACCTTGGGAGAGGGCTGTGATTGTGGGCTGCCTGTGGGCTGCCTGTTTTATCACAGTATAATGGTTAAAAAGGCAGAAAGGTGAAAGAAGCAGAAGGAAATATGTATTTGGTCTGCCTTCAAGTGTGCACTTAGATATATAAGCAATGACTGTAAATGTTCAAAGTAATTAAGGGTTCAAGCTTGAACTATTATTATTTAATAATATCATTGGCATGTAAGTGTATGATGAAATTTAATACTAACGCTTGAACTAAATGCTAAATGTAGACATGAAGGAAAAGCCATAGGCCGCGCTTATAGTAGCGGCAACGGCGTGCAGCGGCAAAACAAATACATGATGTCCGTCGCGGGCGGCCACAGTGGGTGCTGCGCAGCAACAGAACGACCAAAATCGCTGTAGTCAAGGGATTGTGTGATTTACAGCGACGGCCGCACCATGTGACTGGCAGCAAGCCAATCACAGAGCTTCTGTCCTCCCCTTGCTGACACTAGTAGAGTGTAACTTTCGCTATAGCGACGGCGACATGTGATGTCAGCGGGTACGAGCCCATCGCCGCTACTGTTAAGCGCGGCCCTACACATACAGTATGCAGCATGTGATCAGTCTGTTCCAATAATTCCAATTCCAATATTTGTTTTGTTTTTTATTATCTGCCTGCACAGAGCCCGCTTGGTAAGCTTTTACTGCGTATGGTTTGACCATGCAGTTAAAAGTAATCTCCCCACCCCCACCCCACCCCCCAATTGTGATGTGTGTTTTAGAATAGCCATTTGTTAATCACCTTTAATGTGTGTTTTACAATAATCTTTACATTTGTTAGCATTATGCGTGATGCCTAAATCTGCAAACTTGGTACATGATGTATTAAAAAAATACTTTAGAAAAGAACTGTTACTTGTGTATTGTTTTTTTTCAATTGTGTAAGCATAACAGTGCAGGAAAGAGTTCAAGGTAAGTTATTTAGATGAAGGACATTTGTATTAAATTTAAAAAAAAATTAAAGCTTCTTTTCTAGGGATTATTTATCACCAGTAGTATTTCTAATTTCATGCACCTAACGCTTTGACTTGCTACATTACCAGGGTGGAATACTTGGTGGATGAAGTTTACTATTTTAAAATGCCTAATAAATAGAATGTACCACTAATCTTTTACAAAAAATCATATGTTTATTAAACTTAATCAACAATATGTCTTTGTAACCTTGTTTGAGCCCTCACAATAAAGAATTTCTAATGTAATCCTGTATAGTACAATGAGGACAGTGTTACCCGTTCATGTCACAAATGTAAACAAAAAAAATAGACTCTCTAAAATATGCCAGTATGTATATGAAAAGTAAATTTAAATCCACCAACTCAGTCTGTCAGTTGTAGAAAATCAATGTCAATACATGTACTACAGCTTTTATCCAATGCAAGACTTTCCCCCTGTTTTATCCCTATGTAAGGTGGGCAAAAACTTACAATATTAGTAAGGGAATAGTACTTGTATACAAAGGAATTTCAAGTATGTGCTCTATCGTTTATATTTTGCTTTTTACTAATAGTTTTGTTTTGGGAATTGCAGCAGGATAAGCTTCCCCAGAGCTCCTGTCCCCTTCTTGTGTTTGTGAACCCCAAGAGCGGAGGTCTCAAAGGTCGGGATCTTCTCTACAGCTTCCGCAAACTGCTGAACCCGCACCAAGTCTTTGATCTAACAAATGGGGGTCCTCTTCCTGGGTATGTTTTTCTAGTTTGTTTGTTTTTCTTGTTTGTTTTTTTTTTTTAATTTACTGTGTAAATTGATTACTTAAAAGGACTGCAAAGGAAACACAGTTTAGTAAAAGGGCAGTTGCACCAAGAACAGAAACATTTTTTTTTTTAAAACAATTTGCAAACAAAAGTGATGGTTTCATTGAATAAATGCAAGCATTTTTAAAGAAAAATGTAAGCATACATGCTTCTAAATATTAGAGTAGAAACGGATACACAAGTATATCCTATCAGGTGCATCAGAATGAGTAAAGTAACCGTTGCATAATGTATTTAGACCTTAGTTATCAGATGGCAACTGGCCCAGCTCTGGGCACCAATGGTTGCTTTAAAACTCACGGTTTAGGAGAGTAAACGCAGTGGATTGAATCTTCCGTAGCAGTGATGTAAATGTAGCACCGCCAACCCTTTCGTGACTGGAGCGTCACGTGGGGCGGTCAAGTGACCGGCGGTGATCTCCTCCGGTGTAGATGAGGTGGGGAAATGCCCGATATCGTGCCTCAGGTAAGCTGCTTGTTGTGGATGTGGCACCGCTACTCCCGGCGTGATTGCGGCATCGCGCACGGCTGTCACCTGACCAGCGGTGATCTCCGTGTGCACTGGTTACCCGGCGTGCATGACGGCAGTAGACAGCAAGGAAATTCCTCCAGCAGCAGCAGCAGGAAGGGTAGCGCAGCACAGCCGTAGACAAACAGGGTGTACACGTAGGTGGTGACTAAAAAAAGTTTTATTTAAACAGACATGTGTAGCTGATGGATCCTCTGACAAAGGCCTGAGGGCTGAAACGCGTCAGAAGATCCATCAGCTACACATGTCTGTTTAAATAAAACTTTTTTTAGTCACCACCTACGTCTACACCCTGTTTGTCTACGGCTGTGCTGCGCTACCCTTCCTGCTGCTGCTGGAGAAATTTCCTTCTAAATATTAGGAAAGTGTTGCTCTCCAGCTGTTTTCCCTACCTTTGGTCTGCCCCTTCCTTATCAGAAGAGATCGGGTGTGAGTTTTGCCTACTAAACACAGTGTCCTTACTCCAAATACTTTATAGCTGTCTAATCATAACCCTCCTTTAAACCCTTTAACATGTTTAAACATGTCTTTGGTTCATTTTGGTCCTATGAAGGATTGCAGTAGAACTGATTTTTTATGTGAGATAGCTATTCTAAAATATTGATATGTTTTCAACTTTCTGGTCAGTTTTCTCAATCCTTTATAAGATAATTTAATAAGTAATGATTTATTCAGCTAATAAGGCATCACAGAATATATGCTGCAGTGTGCGCGCGCACCCCAGTCCTCTATTGTACCTAACAGACTAAAAGCTATAGTAATTATACTTTCCCTATCACTCCACACCCTAAGAACAGTCCAAGCCAATCGGGTTGATGTTTGATAAGCAACTCCCATGTCATGTCAGCGATCTAGAACGTCATTATTCTTCTGTTCTGATAAACAGGTCAATTAAGATCAGTAGAAGTCACTTGTTTCATGACAGAACAATGTATGTTGCTACCCATTTTTCATCTTTAAAAGGCACATACCCTGTAGTGCAGTATATTCTGGGCCTCTCCCGCTTATCTTGAAGAATCCTTTTCTTTCCCGAAATCAGCAGAAATTCAGGAATACAAAGTTAACACATGCGATAGCAGACATTTGTCACACACAAACTATTCTGTATTACACACAGAATATCTTATGTCTCTATCAACAAGTCACTCAATTTTGTTTGTGTGCACTCCATTTAGTTCAACATGTCCCTAAACTCCTCTCCACCCACTCATGTCAATAAATCCAGTGGTGCACAGACATTCTAAGGCTGCGCTTATAGTGCCGGCTACTGAGTGAGTGAGTGAGTGACTGCCTGGGTGGGTGCTGCTTCCTTGCCCGCCAGACTCTTCCTCCCCTGCCCCTGGTTCCCCGCGGTTGCTGCCCGGGGCGGGATGTAGACACCCGGTTTTCCTGCGCATGCGCGCCAGGACCTCAGCCCCCTTTTTTTTTTTTTTTTTTTTTTAAATAAAACGGGCACGACCGTGCAGGGGGCCCGGGCGGCCATGCCCCCTGACTCACAGGGCCCAGGACGCCAACCTCGGCAGATCCCCCTGTTGGCAGGCCTGATCTCACACACACACATCCCCCCTGTCCCTGCATCAGAAGCTATCTGATTGGTTTCTAGCCTGTTACTTGGTGAGACCGTCGCTGTAAAAATCAAATTCTACTGACTACAGAGATTTAGGTTGCACCGTCGCGCCTACTATAAGCGCATGTGACTGATTCAATGCATTTGTTTTGGCGCGACGTCGCCAGCACTATAAGCGCAGGCTAACTGCTAGTAGAAGTAGAAAATGGTGTTGGATACCATGACTATTGCAGTCACTGGTAAAAATTAGGTCACTCTTGAATAGTGAAGGAAAATATGAGATCCCAGGTATAGCAGAAGAGAACCCTGGAATATTTCCCATATTTGAGGTCTGTATGGCATCAGGCATGGCAAACAAAGATGCTTAACTACATTTTGAACACAAATTTTATAGATCTTTATAAATTCATCATATACTGTAGTGTGTGTTCAAACACAAACAAAAAAGAGTTTGGACCTAGGTAGGACGGTATCTTTATATTTAAAAAACCCAAAATGTATCCTATTCTTCAGGTCAAGAGTACTGCTTGAAACGGGAAAGATATTATAGCATTTGTAAATGTATCCTCAAATGTATTCAGGTATACCAAATGATGTATGTATCATAACTTGCTTTAGTTTTGCACATTTGCACCTAAAATAAAATTGCTGCTGCAATCTAATGTCTGTAACTGTTCTAATTCAAGCTATTTCTAGTTCATAACTTGTTTTTAAAGACTAGTAGCAGTCATATAGATCTTGGAGAAAAACAGGTTATTTTGCATTAATTATACTTTTTAATGAATCGTCAAAGCTGGAGACATTTTCATATATGTATTTGTATGTTCGTGAGCTTTAGTGTGGTCTCTTATTGGATACTATATGATCAAGAGACTTTTGTCTAAAATGACGAATCTTTATGTTGCTCTATTCAAAGGTATCAATACTTCCAAAATAATCAATGTAGCTACTGTATGATTTGTTTTTCTTAGCATTATGGCAAGTAGAATTTAAAAAAAATGTGGGTGTGGGGAAATGTACAGTGTCAGTCTGTAGGTAGAACAAGTGAAAGAAAAAGGTACAATATTTTTCCATGTTTTGTTTCAGATTTCATACATTTTCTCAAGTTTCCTATTTTCGAGTACTTGTATGCGGCGGTGATGGTACCGTTGGCTGGGTGCTTGGTGCACTCGAGGAGATTAGGTACAAGCTGGTGTGTACGGAACCATCTGTAGCGGTTCTACCTCTGGGAACAGGTGAGGCTACTGGTATGTTGGAATCTTTGCAAAGCTTGTTACTTGTTAAGCAGAACAGTAATACCACCAACACCATTAATAAATATTGTGTACTAACCAAAGATTAGTACTTCATTCAAACATTAGTGTTTTGTCAGTAGTAGCCTGTTATCAGCATAAGTGTTAGTTCTGTTAAATCATGTTTTGCTTCTTTACTGCATTTGCAACGGAAAAAAAGACAATCACTCTAGTTCAACCCATTCATAATATACTTGAATTATGCAATTTTAATTGCGTTGTATAATTCTAACCTTTGAATCGCTTTTAGTTTTTTTTAGATACAGTAGAATAATAAAACCTGAAAAATGATGAAATGTGGCCTTTAGTGACTTGTGCCATTATACCAACTCCACGTATATCCGTTTCTCAGCTTGAAAACATAATTGAAAATAATGGAACATTGTGTGTCTTTTTTCAGGGAATGATTTGGGGAGAGTGCTGCGTTGGGGAACTGGTTATAGTGGGGAAGATCCATACGCCATTCTGATATCTGTGGATGAGGCCGAAAATGTTCTAATGGACCGCTGGACCATACTTCTAGATGCTCAAGAAGTGGTTGATGCCATGGAAAATGGTATTTCAGAACCGGAGCCTCCTAAGGTATGTTTTTTTTTTTCTAATCCTTGTTAAAATATAAATCTACAGTGGGGGTTTATTCGGTCTCTCCCAACTGCGTGGCATGCTTTGAATTAAATTCCAAAGTGGGAGGAAACCGTTTCAGCCGAGGAGAGACCTGCTTGTATAGACAAACAATTTCTTCAAAGTGCAGGTCTCCTCTAAGACAGAGATAGAGCTCTACTCACAAGTTCATAATGACGTTCTCCATTTAATGTGACCGCCCAGAACAGTGGAAAAACAACATTTCAGGTCCCATATGAACCTTTCGTCAGGTGAATGCTTTGAATTCATCCAATTAATTGAAATTCAAAGGGATAAAGTAATGTATGGGTTGTGAATGCTTCAAACTGTTGCCCTCAAATGTTTTCTAACGCACTCAAGTGTTAACATCCAGTGTGGGGCATTTGTTATCACTACGAGATACAGAGTAGGTAGATTATAATTAATAAATGAAATGTGCTTCACTGGCAAAGATCTGTGTGTTTGAGATACTGTAGCAGCATGGAATTGTTAAATATTTGTGAGAGGAGATTTGGATTTATAGGTAATATAAATGCATGGCCCCTGTGCTTTGTAACTAAACAATAGTTACATGGAAAAATGTAACAATAAAAATGTTTATGGATTGTCGACCTTTTGTTTTCCAGATTGTTCAAATGAACAACTATTGCGGGATTGGAATCGATGCAGAATTGAGCTTGGATTTTCATCATGCCAGAGAGGTAGAGCCTGGAAAATTTAATAGCAGGTACCTTAAAGTCTAGCAACTACCTTTTACAAATATTTAGGCAGATCGTTACTAAACGGTAGTAAACTTAATGTTTCAAGGTACTTTATTATTTTTTATTTATTTTTACCTTTTTTTTTTTTTTTTTGTATGTGTAATGCCAAAAAGCAGGTTCACTAAATAGAAATCTGGCAAACAATACAGTCATTGTGAAACTCATTACCATGAATAGTGTGCTGCATTTAATTAGCATATCTGTTTTATTTCCACATGCCACTTAAGGCCCCCCTAGCATCTCAATGGAAAGGCATTGCTTGTAGCTGTAAAGACCCCGCCTTCCTTTCTAGCAAATTGTTTGCATGTTGGAAATACTCTGACATTTTAAAAAGAAGAGCAAATACCTTGGTTGCCAACTGTATCCATAATATAGAAAGCACATGCACTTGTAATATGCCCACACATTATTCACAATGTACTATTTGTCAGGATGTGGTTGTTAATGATGGGTAATCATGTGGTTAAGAGCGCATCAAAAACAGTATACCAAGTATATTTCGAAGATAATACATAGGCCTTTCAGTTTTCTGGTAAGTTCAACTGCACCTTTTAAGTCTTGTTAGATGTGTACATTGTGTGTACATGGCCTAGTTTGAGCTGTATATATGAAAGGGGATGTTTGAGGCAGTTTGTTCATTGCCGAGTTGTGAATCTAGCTTGAATATAAATTCACAGATAATTGCGAATTTTTATACAAGTTTGTCAGTAATGCCGTCTTCTCTGAGGTACTAAGAAATATTTGTACATTGTAGCATTTGTAGTCAAACTGGGTCAACATTGATGCAAACTGCCTCATTTAGCAGAAAGAAGGCAGATGTATACATAGAATTTGTGAGGGGGTTTGTCTTTTATTGCAGTCTAGCAGCTTCCATCTTTAGGACTATATATAGTGAGCAGTGCTATTTTACCATCAGGAGCTCGCTGGCAAAATTTGGCCTAGGGTGGGGGGGGGGGGGGAGGGGGGGAGGTGGGTCGCAAGCCCAACCAACCAGCCAAGAATTGGGTGGCCCAGACACCATACACAGATGCATGCACACCAGATGCATGCATCATACAGAGATGCGCACCGGGCACAGATGCCCGCACGCTAGACACACATGTATGCCATAATTTATACAATGAGAAAGCTTTGTACACATAAAAAGCACAATCACACGTGTACGTCCAGGGCACTCATAACATGTTACATGTAGGAAAAAGCTGAAAAATACTTTCCTTCCAGCTGGGTGCATGCAGTAGGGCCAGGGTCGCCATGCAGCCCAGATAATATGTGGCAATAGAAAGAACTCCCTTAAACCGTGCCCTCAAGTTGTTGGGACCTTTCTGTAGGCCATTGGGGGGTGGGGAGGCGATGCCGGTACCCTATTTAATGCAGGGTCTGAATTGACAAAATGCCAGTGTTTTCTTATCCTACTGATTGTACTGCATGTAGTAACAAATGGAAGACGTTCAAGTTCAGGGTTGAGCATTTTGGGTAGTAATAGAGCTTCCCTGCCCAGAACATTAATTCTACCCAGTTCTTCATTCAATCCAGATGTTGGGTTCCGTCTGGCTTTAAATCTCTCCGTCATCTGCTTGTCCAACTCGCTAATTATCTCTTTTCATCAACCACGTCCAGCTCGCTAATTATCCTTTTCACCCTGTTAAGTTGACTCCAAGGTAATGAGCGTACTGTGCCTGAGTGAATGCTACTGTAGTGTAACGGTGTGTTCCGGTCAGTTTTTTTAGAGAATAGATCTGTCTGTACCAAGTCACCGTCTTATATACTCTAGTGTTTAAAAAAAGATCTCTAAAATCTTCACTATAAAAAAATCCTAATCGTTAACCACTATTTATTTCTAATGTCTTATCTCCTAAACCGTATCAGACCATTCTCTTCTCTTTCTGGTGTATGAGAATCTAACCATTGATCAAAATTATACTGAGCTGTTCTGACATATGGACTGCACTGCTCGTCATGTTCAGTGATATCCCAGTCAGATATTCACATGCCAGGTATGGTGTCCAAATCTGACTCTCTGAATGGGGTTGTCTGTCTTATTGATTTGTACATTCTTAAGACAAATTGCAGAACCATTAGTTACATATGTCCATTCATGTGAATTAAATTATATTCGTAAGATACGTCCAGACCAATGAAATTGGTTATGAATAAACCCCCCTACCGAAATGTCCCATAATCTCATAAATCTACTATAACCTCTTCCTTGAATATTGAAGGCCATATACTTTTTTTTTGTATTGAGCACCATGTTCGGCCTTCTCCATTGGTCATGCTGCGTGTACCTTCTTTTCTTTTTCAGCTCGGAACACAGAAATTATAGGACAATCAGAAATAACGCTTCTAATTTGTAGCCAAATGATTAAGTTTGATCCTAAAAAAAATATACCTTGTCATTGATACAAAAATCTACACTAAACAATAGTGTTTAACTACACATGATGAGAAAAAGTGTGATTCCTATTCCTGCACAAAAGCTAATTTAATAAGAATGTACTTTTCTATTCTTATAATTATAACTAATCTGAATACTTTCACTGGTCATGTATTTAAAACTGATTTGAAACTTTTTTTTTTCATTCTTGCCAATTTCTTTCTAGGTTTTGGGTCATGCATGTGAATTGCACAAATTTGTGTGTAACTTGCAGAGGGGGTGGGGGCTATAGCTGTTCTGTGAGCTGCAGACAGTTACAAAACATTGCTTTTTGGTTCAGCATCAATCCCTACCCCTCATGTTACTCGCCATCTCTGTATATTTTTGGTAATCTATTCTTCTCTTTTCACAAAGCATATGACAACTTTGTGCCTGATCTTTAAAATACTCTGCATCTATTTCAGAGTTTCCCTGCCATCGATCCTCATATTTAGATGGTATCATTTCTTGCAACTTTTTATCGTCCAAATCCTTCATAACTTGTTTCCAGGGAGCATTCCACAAATCTACACATCTTACCTTCTCAGGTGGTGTGATGGGAATTTTGCTTGCTAGCCTATTCCTGGATAAAATCAATAGCAAAGACAATCTAACTAGGGTTACTTACGTAAGCGTGTTACAGATGCTTTCTATCTACCGTAGGCACGGGGGCTAGGAAAATCCCCGTCGACTGACATATTCGTTCACACGGTCTCATCAACTTAGCGATCCCCTCATTGTGAGTATGTACCTGCACTGCAACGGACCAGGAGTGTCTCTCCTTGATCTCTTTGGTCTCAGGGGCTACCAATAAGTTCCTCAGGTTATAACAAATCCATCCGATATTTCATTGATATAGTTTTTAGATCCTTCTCAAAAGCTTATCTACTTCAGGAAAGGGTCTTAAATCAACGGGTGCTTTCCTGGTATACTTCTGGTTCAAATGTGTCTGTACACTTACATCAAGGTCTGGAGCATTGACTGGAGTCTTCCTTGCCAGAAGGTGCTCCCCCTCTCACGGGCTTCCGTGGGCTTTTGCTTTCCCCCCTCTGGAAGTGTACGAGGTACAGGGCTGGATGACTCGCCAAATGAAGATGGGTCTAGCTGGTTGCCTACTGAAGATTAGCTTCATTAAATGGGTGCAAATAAAGGTCCCACCTTTCAGTTATATATCAAATACTCTAGGGTCCGCTTCTTTTCTCTATTTATTTAGAGACACATAGAAAACATCTCTTTCAGCATCATTTCAGTCAATTACATCAGGTTTTCAGGCATATATATATATAGAATTTGGGTATAAAGTGGAGAATCATCAGCTTGGTTGTGGTTAAATGACTCAGAATTCAATACATCCAGATACAATTTTTATACACTTGCCTTAACCAGTCTTAACATATACAACAAAATACAGATATGCCCAGTGCTACATCCAAAGTGACAAAATGTATAGTACAATGCTTCAGTGCTAATCACTGAGAAGATTAGCACTGAAGTATTGTACTATACGTTTTGTCACTTTGGATGTAGCACTGGGCATATCTGTCTTTGGTTGTATACTTTTGGCCATGCTCAGCAGCACTCCTTTTTGACAAATGTATATGCTGTATATATGATGTTGGTTTTGGAGTTCTCGAGCTTTCTGGGATTGTGTGTGTATTGACCAGTCTTAACATAGCAATTACTTGTTTTTCTCACTGTCCGCCAAATGCCCTTTAGTCAACAATCAATGTTAGAACAATGTTTCTTCATTTAACAATTTTAACTTTTTTTCAAAACTCCCTTGTTCTGTCACTAAGTAATATAGGATTAACTGTGTTCCTAATCTTTAAGACCGATCTCTATTGTATTGTTTTACTAACTATTACTAACGCGGCACACACACCTGTTTTACCTATTTGTACTTCTATTTGTATAGTAACTGCAAATTCCTCGTCTGTGTGTGTGTGCACGCGCGCGCACGCGTCTATGTCTCTGGGTGTGCGCGTCTGTGTGTCTGTGTCTTGTGTGTGTGTGTCTTGTGTGTGTGTGTGTGTGTGTGTGCCAGCGGCTACTGCGCAGGCGTCTGTGCGTGCGTGTGTGTTTGTGTGTGTGTTGGTCTCTGTGTGTCTGTGTGTGCCGGCAGCTACTGTGCAGGCGTGTGTGTGTTTTCTCTCTGTGTGTGTGTGGTGTGTGTGCTGCGCCTGAAGTGCTTGCCCACGGTGCCTACTACGCAGGCGCGCCAAGCCATCAGCAATTACTTCTGCGCATGCATGCTGTGTGTGGGAGGCCTTTGAATTTGCGCCAGCTGACATAACGACCTCTTCTGCCAGCAGTGATCTCTCCAACAAGGCAATTTACTCCAAGTGAAATTTTTATTTGGTAAGTGCCAGCATAGAAGTTTCATTTCAAAAAGGTCACTGGGAATAGTTTTTGATTCAGTGCGCCAATATAGTGTGTTCCAAACAGATTCCCAACACCAAAGCACCACAGTGATATTTTTGATCTGAATAAAGAATGAAGCAAATAACTTTGTTGCAAGCCTTTTCTTTTTTCCTCCATTGGTAAACTATTGTTTTCTTTGAAAGGTTCCACAATAAAGGAGTGTATGTCCGAGCTGGATTGCAGAAGTTAAGTCACAATAGAAATTTACATAAGGATCTGAAACTTCAAGTTGACCAGCAGGAGGTGGAGTTACCTAACATAGAAGGCCTTATTTTCCTCAACATTCCAAGGTAGATAATTCAATGAGCAGTAAGAATACCATTGATAAAATGTTGGTTTTATTTGTTGAACAGCCTGTCGTCTTAGTAATGTTACTCAATGTTATATTCATGGTGTTCAACAACTGTGGATATGTGTATTTCAAAGAAGCGAACACTCCAAGATGTGATGGTCAAGATATAAATGTATCTAAGGACAAAACAGAAATGTTGACTCTCAGTATTAAAATGTCAATAAAGTAGTTGTATAACTGATCAGGTTCAACTACCAGACATTCGGCTCATCAATGACTTCAAAAGATCCCAATTGAAGACTAGGTAGAGATGATACCGGTGTGTAAACTGGTCACAAATTGGAGTGGATAGCCAGTGTTCGGAGTACACTTGAAGATGTTTATATAGGAGGGAAATATGAGTGCCGCCACCGTTCCAAATCCTGTGTCCGTAAAGCCTATCGCAAGGCTAACCCAGATCTATAGTAGTTGCCGTTGGATAATAGGTGTACCGGAACAGGCGCACTCAGCAAATAGTATTTTGTCTTCCTCCACAATGTTAGTCCATGATCCAGATCATGCTCAAACTCCGCTATGCAGCTCCCTCAACCTCTGTATGTTGGGGGAGGAACTTGAAGACGTGGCGTAGCTCAGGTAACTCGTGTGATGTCTTGAATAGGTATTTCCCAATGCATTTTATTACCAGATGGCCAAACCTTACTAATGGACACAATATATATGCTTATGTTGCTAAGCAACAAATTCAATCAAATAAAACATATGACATAACGACCAATACGTCTAGGATAATTATACAACATTACACAACATCTTAATTGATATAATGCAATAAAATAAATTACTAGTAGGAATTGAATATAAAAAGAAATAACAATAAATCTGAAGACGTAAAAGGAACAGCTGATTTGAAACTATTGTAAAGCTGTTTGCAATAACAGACAGGAAAAAAAACTGCGTAAAATTAGTAACATTTCAATTTAATTACTAAATACCAAGGGTAATATTTGTTGTGTACTGCTATTCAAAATGAAATGAACGGCAATACCACAAAATTGATGTATTAAATTAGAATAATTGAGATCCAAGAGAGACTCCGATAGAAAGGGCATCCACAAGATTAGATAAATAACTTAGTTTGATAATGAGCAAATGTATCAGTGGGGAAATGAAACGGGTCAGATAACCACCCCTATATCTGTTAGTACTTGTGTTTGTGTTAATTGAAGCCCTCTGGAATCAGACTATTTAACTTAAAGATTCAGTAATTTTCCCTTTTGCAGAGAAACCTGAATCTGTGTCCTCCCAGAATAGATGGGGGAATATGTTCCAAACCCATTAACTGTATTCCTTCTGGATTTTTGTTGTGGCATATAGAAAAATGTTTAGGAAACCCATTTTATCATACAATTTTTAATTTTGCTCCTGTGTTCCTGAAATCTGGTACACAGGGGCCAAGTCGTACGTCTTACATGGTGGAAGCCACATTTACAAGTGAGCATGTATAAACAAACATTGTTAAACAATTTACAAAACCCTTAAGTTCAAAAATCTCCCTATTGGAGAAAGTTTAAAAATCTTGCTGGGTTTATATTATAGTGGTTTTGTAAAGCACCAATTTTCTTTTCCTTTTTGTTTTTTTATATAAATATATATGTCCTCCCTATTGCTATTCCTGCTTTCTGTTTCCTCACTCATTTGAAAACTTTTCTATTCTATCCAACTTCCCCACTCTCCTCCTGTTCACATTTCTTCATCTCCTTCCTTCCACCTATGCATGTGCCCAAACACTGCACCATATTTACAGACCTCTTTCCCAACAACTTCTAAACCCCTGAATAAAAACCACCTCCACATATCCTCTCTCTACTCTTTGCAGCTAGGGCTCTCTCCTAATCTTTGTCCTTCCCATATACATACCTGCTCACGTCCACACCTCCCTGACTCCTCTCTTCCTGCCTCCTCTCTCCCTGCTAAAGGTGTTAACACATCTAACTTGATACCCATTCCTGGTCTCCCTTCCTTCTCTATTCCCTTCTCCTGTGCCCTCTGGAATGTCTGCTCTCTCACTATGAAGGCTCTGGTTGTACACAACATCTTTTGCTCTCGCTCTGTTCTGCTCTTTGCTATAATAGAAACCTGGTTCTCACAAAATGACTCTGCTGTGGACCCTGCTGTCTCCTATAGTGGTCTCTTTCTCTCACACTCCACACCCCAATGGCCGGGGTCATGGGGTAGGTCTCCTCTTTTCCCGTTACCAATATCAGCCCTGCCCTATGCCCTCATCGTTTATTTTTAGGTTCACGCTGTCCAGCTTTTCTACCCTCTCTTTACGCTCTCTTTACCCTCTCAACAGATTGCCAATATCTGCAGCCTCTAATTCTTCATTTATCTCTACTTTGAATCCTGTCTTTCCTTCTTTCTCTCCTCTAACTCTCATATCCTTTTACTGGGGGTCTCCAACTGTCATATTGATGATTCCTCTATCTCCTGGGCATCTCGCCTTCTCGCATTAGCCTCCTCCTTTGGTCTCCACCACTGGACCAATTCCAGCACCCACAAGGATGGTCACTATCTAGACCTGGTCTTTACTAAAAACTGTTACCTTTCTGATTTCTCTGTATCTTTCCCCCTTCTGCTCTCTGACCATCACCTCCTATCATTCACCACCACTCATTCCCCTCACTCCCCTCCTACATGTCCTACTTGCTACTCTCGAAACCTTCACTCGATTGACCTCTCTGCTCTGCCATCCACAGTGAACACTAACCTCTCCCCTCACTCCTTCCTCTGATAGGAGAGTGAGTATAGTGCTCAACAATCAGACCTGGTTCCGTCTGTAGAGAATATATAAATGAGTATCCAGATGAAGATGGAGTGTCCACAGTATAACAATGTAATATAATTGAGCTGGAGGGGATAAATGTCTAGTGGAGTCCACATGACACCCACATCAATTGACACTTCAATAAACACCCAACCAGAATGTATATATATGTGTAATAATGTCCGTTGTGTACAGGATATACCATAAGGCACTGCGGCTCTTTACCTATACACTCCAAGGGACACTCCCATCATCTGTGGCGTGCAGTCCATCCAGGTGTAGATTCAGAATTGTAGTAGATGTAGATAGAGCACAGCCAGGGAAATCCTGCTTCTGGTATCCAGAGAAGGGAAAAAATAGCCAGGCAACTCCAAACTAAATAAGTGATCAATTTATTGCAAGCTAGAGATACAATAAAAACGGACTACATGAACGCACCTACGCGTTTTCATGCAACAGCACTTTTTCAAGGTGTACAAGGTAATGAAAAGGCTGCTTCTTTATACTCACCAGAGCTGTCCGTCGCACCATCAGGATGACGTCATCAGCGCGCAGCGCGCTGACGTAACGTACATCCTCATTGGCCGGGCAGGTCAGGTGGTATGTTGTTTTTTCTTTGAATAAACTTTATTCATGCAGGACAATACAACACACAGTAACATTGTTAAAAAAAACACACAAGTCTTGTTGCTTGAGAAGCAGCAACCCTGAAGTGATATATAGTGATGAACGCATGTTAAACAAGATATAATGCAATAAATCATAGCATATAAGTAATAACAGCATTAAACAGCATCATATGTGTATTATTAATATATCTGAGCCTTTTCAACAAAATATATTTAATCAGGGCATGAATTAAAAACATTGTAGTTCACAGAGGACAAATGTCAATATGCGTGGAATTATACAATCAAAATAGAACTATTGTGGTCATATAACCTCTCATATAAGGGGAGTAACTATGCCAATTCAGTTATGATTGCGATACATGAGTAATTAAACCCACACATATTGACAAGTATTGTAAGAATTTAATATAATATAGACCCTATGGTAGACACAGACAGGATAAACATGAACAGTGATTGGGAAGGCATAAAAATCAAACATATTAAATATTATTAAAATTAAATATAAATTAATCATTATAATATTATAATTAATAGTATAATAACAAAAAAATAAAAAATCTATTTCATTAAGTATGGTGAAATCCATAATAAATAGTTAATGATTAATGCAACTGAACCATAAATTAATAACATAGTAAATATGAATTATATATATAATTAAAGTTACAAAAAATTACTCAAATCCCAATCAATGTTCATGCCTAGAGGTGCTCTTGTTCTCAGGGTGAAAATCCAGTATGCTTCGCGTCTGTCCAACTGTTTGGTTCTGTCTCCAGCCCTTGGGGGCATCGGGATATGTTCGATACCCTGGGATGTGAAAGCACCCTTACTGCCATTAGGACAACTGACAAAATGTTTTGATACTGGGTGATTTTGATCTCTATTATTGATGAGTCTTAAATGCTCCAGTATCCTAACTTTTAAACATCTAGTGGTCCTTCCGACATACTGTCGGCCACATCCACATTTTAACAGATAAATAATAAAAGTAGAGTTACAATTAATAAAGGACTATATGTTGTAAGTCATTCTTGTAGCAGATGAACAAAATGTTTTGCTTTGATTCACTTAGGACATACCTTGCAATGAGCGCAGGTGTATGATCCCTTAGGCAGTAAGGATCCTTCCATTTGTTAATCCAAAAAGACTCAGTGATAATGAGTTAGACAGTGTTTTGGCACGTTTAAAAATAACATTTGGACCTGCCGCAACATAAGGCTTTAGAACAGGATCTAACGATAACACATTCCAATGTTTTCTTAGAATACATTTAATGGCTTCTGCCTGTCTGCTGAATGGGTAATGAAGGAGGGTCATTAAACCTAGTACCGACTGGCTGCCACATGCAGCACGATCGCGTCGTTGTATTATTACTCACAGGTATGTAGAGTGATAGTGAAGTAGATGATTGAATATCGTAGCCAACAGCAGCCTCCGATGACTGGCAGCGCAGCGTCAGGCGATAGGGGAATCCTCGCAATGGAGCACAGCAGCCACAGCCAGGGCGAATCCCTCTGTGTAGTAGAAGGGGGTAAACAGGCCCCCAGAAGGAAGACTCTGTCACTGGACAAACGCAGCCCCAGTGCGGCTCCTCAATAGTAAGTAACCGCCTGCCTCCACCACCGGATAGGTAGCTGTGTATGACGAGGAGGAGGTCTTAGTTGGTATGCAGATGAGAGCTTACAGCAGCGTATCCACAGTGGCGTGCATTCAGGTAGGGAGTAGTAATCTGGAACAATGAAGAGAACCAGAGCACAGCCCACCAGTGCATCACAGGACACGAAGAGCTTTGTGTCCTGTGATGCACTGGTGGGCTGTGCTCCGGTTCTCTTCATTGTTCCAGATTACTGGAGCATTTAAGACTCATCAATAATAGAGATCAAAATCACCCAGTATCAAAACATTTTGTCAGTTGTCCTAATGGCAGTAAGGGTGTTTTCACATCCCAGGGTATCGAACATATCCCGATGCCCCCAAGGGCTGGAGACAGAACCAAACAGTTGGACAGACGCGAAGCATACTGGATTTTCACCCTGAGAACAAGAGCACCTCTAGGCATGAACATTGATTGGGATTTGAGTCATTTTTTGTAACTTTAATTATATATATAATTCATATTTACTATGTTATTAATTTATGGTTCAGTTGCATTAATCATTAACTATATATTATGGATTTCACCATACTTAATTAAATATATATATTTTATATTTTTGTTATTGTAATATTAATTATAATATTATAATGATTAATTTATATTTAATTTTAATAATTAATTATATTTAATATGTTTGATTTTTATGCCTTCCCAATCACTGTTAATGTTTATCCTGTCTGTGTCTACCATAGGGTCTATATTATATTAAATTCTTACAATACTTGTCAATATGTGTGGGTTTAATTACTCATGTATCACAATCATAACTGAATTGGCATAGTTACTCCCCTTATATGAGGGGTAAAGTGACCAGAATAGTTCTATTTTGATTGTATAATTCCACGCATATTGACATTTGTCCTCTGTGAACTACAATGTTTTTAATTCATGCCCTGATTAAATATATTTGTTGAAAAGGCTTAGATATATTAATAATACACATATGATGCTGTTTAATGCTGTTATTACTTATATGCTATGATTTATTGCATTATATCTTGTTTAACATGCGTTCATCACTATATATCACTTCAGGGTTGCTGCTTCTCAAGCAAAAAGACTTGTGTGTTTTTTTAACAATGTTACTGTGTGTTGTATTGTCCTGTATGAATAAAGTTTATTCAAAGAAAAAACAACATACCACCTGACCTGCCCGGCCTATGGGTATGTACGTTACGTCAGCGCAACGACGTCTGCGGACGCGCACTGATGACGTCATCCTGATGGTGCGACGGACAGCTCTGGTGAGTATAAAGAAGCAGCCTTTTCATTACCTTGTACACCTTGATAAAGTGCTGTTGCATGAAACGCGTAGGTGCGTTCATGTAGTCCGTTTTTATTGTATCTCTAGCTTGCAATAAATTGATCATTTATTTCGTTTGGAGTTGCCTGGCTATTTTTTCCCTTCTTTGGATACCAGAATCAGGATTTCCCTGGCGGTGCTCTATCTACATCTACTACAACTTCTTCCTCTGATACCTGACAATCTTGTCAACTCTTACAACTTTATCCATTACTCCTCTCTTGATCTATATACCCATTCTCGGCTCTTTCACACCTGTCCCGTTGACTAACGACCTTGTGTAAATTCACAAACGCTTCCTTCGCACCTGCACTCGCTCCTCTCAATGACTTTGAAACAAATCTCACCAAGGTTGATTTTCTGTTCTATAAATTTCTCCTCTCCTGTTTTAACTCAGTTAAACAACCAAACGAGAGGCCAAACAACACTATTTTTCCTCACTCATCAACACTCCTAAATCCAAGCCATCTTTTCTCTGTATTTGACTGCCTCCCCCAACAGTCTATTCCCACTTCCCATCCTTCACTTCTCCTGAAGCCTTTGCTGACTAGTTTAAAAGCAAGTGTTATCCAGAAGGAGATTCCTTCTGTACCCAGCCCTCCTCTCTGTTTCTACCTAAATCTCCTTATTCCACTTTTGAATCCTTTTCTCCTTTTACAGAGTTGGAAGTTTCTTAGCTAATTTTCTCATCTTCTACCACATGACCTCTCGATCCTATCCCCCCCACCCCCGCCACACACACACACACACATCTTATCAGAACTCTTACTCCCGACGTAGTCCCCACTCTCACCAACATTTTCATTCTTCCTAGTTCTCTCGCATTTCCCTTCCTCCTTTAAGCATACAGTGGTAAAACCTATTCTGTAAAACACCCTTGGCACTACGCACCTTACTAACTATTCCCCTGTGTCCATCCGGCCTTTTGCCTCCAAACTGCCTGAACGTCTCATGTTCTCCCGTATCATATTTCTTAATTCCCATTCCCACCGGAGGAAGGGGGGTAGGGGGCTGTGAGTGTGGGGTGTGGGGTGTCAGTGTGTGCAGTGTGTGTAGTGTGTGCAGTGTGTGTGTGTGCGCAGTGTGTGTAGTGTGCGCAGCGAGTGTGTAGTGTGCGCAGCGAGTGTGTAGTGTGTAGTGTGTAGTGTGCGCAGCCAGTGTGTAGTGTGCGCAGCGAGTGTAGTGTGCGCAGCGTGTGCAGTGTGTAGTGTGGGCAGTGAGTGTAGTGTGCACAGTGTGATGTGAGTGTGCGCTGAGAGTGTATGCAAAAAAAACAAAAAAAGCTGTATGTGTTTTTTTTCCCGAATATTAAATTGGACCTACTGGCACACTTAATGAAAATTAATTGGACCGCAAAGGGTTAAAGGGAAAAAGGAGAGGGCGAGCACACACAGAATGCATGTGGTGTTTTAAAGCAGAAACATTAGCATACAACAAAAAAAAAATGTTTCTATAAATCAAATTAACATTTAAACATGCTAGGGACTGTAACCGTCTTAAAAAACTCTAAATATCTGTCTTGGAAAACTTGGGCATCTGGATTTTTTCAGTTGAGAAATGGATAAGGTGATTTATTGGGTTTTCCAACCAGAGACCATAGTGGATTCTAGATATGAATAAATAGTACCAGGCCTTGCAGTGACTTGGACACAATTTTTTGCCTTTATAAAAGTATATCTTTCCAAGCAAAGATATTTGAGAGTCAGTACAGATAGATGGTGCTACACTCAGTGAAAATAACACTATGCTAATTTAAACAAGAACGGGCACTATTTTTGCTGAATTAACTCCAGATTTGTATACACTCCCATAAAAAGGTAATTTGAATATGGTTAATGGGAGTAATGTAATTATTGGGGCGGTTAACCGAACGGATTTCTATATAGCACCAATGAGGGCTACGAGTCATTTATATTTCTATATGCAGAACAGTCATGTTAACTGAAAAGTCTTTATTATTCACCTCTTTCACAGCCTATTTAGAGACACAGTATTAGTGATGTTTATAATTAAACATGTATTATATGGAAGACCTACAGTTGTGGATCATTTTCTTTATTAAACAGTATTTGTGCTTCTCTTGGTAATGTAATGGCACTGAATAGTTTTGTATTTTTCTGGCTTTTGGATAATTTGCTAATAATTATTGATATTTTAGTGAATCCATAAGACGTCTCCAAGAACAACGCATCTACTGGAAATGTGAAAACTTGTGTATTAATTAAATAACACAGCATATTTCCTTTGATTTGAACACAACTGGTCCTAGTGATTCTGGGAGGAATATGATTTAAACCTTAATTGGCTCATTTGCATCTCATGTAAAATAACAGGAGTAAAACTGGTACTCGCATCATTTTATTTCCTTTACTAAACAATACTGTGTTCATTTGAACTAAATGGGCTAACGCTGCTTAGTGAATCTGGGCTTAGCCGCGCACGTCATTTTTACTGTTTATCAATATATATTTTTATTTTTGAAGTTGGGGTTCTGGAGCTGATCTATGGGGCTCTGACAGCGACAACAAATATGGGAAACCAAGAATTGATGATGGATTGCTTGAAGTTGTTGGAGTTACTGGGGTTGTTCACATGGTAAGTCCTATCTTGACTAATGCAACCTTCTCCTAGCTGGCATTCCCCTTGTCTGTCTATCCCAACTCCAATCCATCCAAAATGCTGCTTCCAGACTCCTCAACCTTACTCACCACCCCACTACGTATACATTGGCTTTCCATATCCTCTAGAATCAAATTTAAAACCCTAGTTCTTACTTGCAAAGCACTCAACAATGCTGCCCCCCGTACATCTGCCCTCGTCCCCAAATATATACCTAAACGCCTCCTACATTCTGGCCATGATATCCGCCTTCCCTCCTGCCTTATTACCTGCTCTCACTCTCGCCTACAAGACTTCTCTCGTGCTGCCCTGTCTCACTGCAATTTCCTACTATGTATCAGACTCTTCCCCAGCTTTCAGGCATTTAAAAACCTTCTGAAAACTCACCTTTTTAAGGCAGCCTATATAGCATAACTCTAACATCCAACTCCCCCCCCCCCCTCTACTCCTCCAACCCCATTGGGATCAGCTGTGTGGCTGGACCAATCGCCATGCTATGCAACACACCCTAACATCCCCATCCTCAAACTTTAATGGGATCAGCTGTGCAGCTGGACCATACTACATCCCACAATGAGCAGCCATTTTACCTTTGTTTCAACATTGTCCCTCATTCCCTGTAGACTGTAAGATCTCACGTACAGGGCCCTCATTACCTTTTGTATCTGTTTGTCCTTATTTATATTTGTATGTAACTCTGTTTATGTAATTATCAAATCTCTGTAGCCCTATTGTACCACGCTGCTGAATATGTTGGCACTTCACAAATAAACTATAATAAAATGTGTAATATAGAAAGCTATTGGTGTAAAAAATACATTAAGGCCTATACAACAATAGTATATTTACATCATATATTCATGTGCTTAGAATAAGCTGGGGGTCTGCAACGTCACTATGAAACTTGAAATGTTCTCCAGTTCCTAAAAGTTTAAAATCACTGTTAGAAGCTACTAGTAATTCCCACTGTTTTGAAAATACCGTATGTAAATATACTAATGGTTGCACACAACATTTATTAAAAATGGCTGAGTAAGCCATTGCTTGGAATTGCTTTCAGAAGTATCACTGCAGCTCAAAAACATTATTTTAGAAATTGTAAACTCCTGAAAGTCCATATTTTCACAGATTTTAGTTATGGGGCCTGACACACACAATGCAGAGTTGCAAAGAACACAAATTCTAAATTATATTTGGTTCCCCTTTAAAGCAGCAATCCGCACTAATGAAGATAGGACGATTTCAAGCCTAAATATTAATCATGCTATATTATCTATATTCATATATATTCAGCATGTAACTAGTTAAAATAAGTAATTTAGTATTACGTTAGAAATTATATTGGAAAATGATTACCTGACCTGCAAAGATAAGTTGAAGACAGCCAGGTGTATAAATGTTTTAAACCTTGTATGTTTAATGTCTACTGAGTTGAAAGAGTTTGGATTCAAATGTTGGTTAAATAGTTTGTTAGTAATTAAAGACAATACAATAGAGAGAGGTTCTAAAAGATAATGAATATAGGATTAACTATAGTTACTTAGTGACAGAACAAAGGGGTTCTTTTAAATCAAATTAAATTAAGAAACTGTGTTCTAATGTTAATTATTGACTAAGAACATTTTGGTTGACACTGAGAAAAACAGATATTGCTTAAATGTAGTAAACTACTGAATGTGTCCATCTGCTCACTCCTAAAGCCGTATAGTATTAATAAGACATAAATAATACTGAGGTGCATAGGGGGAAACAGTCAATCAATAACTTGGTATGTGAGGTTTAGCTCTCACAGAAGGTCCCTGTATATTGCACTCCAAGTACATATTATAGTGTTATATAGATGTGATATAATGATCAGGAATCCCAATGTTCCTATAGAAAAATGTATAAAAAATGTATACACCTCATATGTACCACTGACATAAAAGAATATATAATGAAAATAATAAAGTTTTATTAACCAACTACAACGTATAGTGAAATTTACAATGATAATTAAAATCCCCAATAAGGGGCAAAACAATACTATTGACCAAATGTAAGCAAGTATCTAAATATATAGTATAGGTCTAACAGTATCGAATATTATCCAGATAAAGTATAGCAGACTCCCACTAGGTCTGAATATATTACTCTTAAATATGCAGTAGCTTGAAGTAGAATGTATTTGTTTAACAAGTCTCTATTAGGTAGTGATGACCTCTGTCTAGGTTCACTAATAAGTAGTAGTGGAATTAACACAATAGTTGTTGGTAAGGTAGCTATAATGCAAATACTACCTATATAAGCATTAGGATGATCCCCATTTGGTATATCTATATACAGGGCTAGAAACATTACCCAAAAAGCTACTCGCCGAACCAAAAAAGCTACTCGCCACCTAGCCCCGCCCCCACTTTAAACAAAATAGAATAAATTCCTAATAAGAACTAATAAAAACATTTGTTTTTGACATAACAGTTTATTGTATTACATTTAAACTTTACTACAATTACTCCCTGTTACATAGTTGCGTGTGTGTGTGTGTGTGTGTGTTTTATTGACTTTGATGTGATCTGGGAAATCCCACTGAGCCCAGCTTTGTTCCCCTAACCACTTCCACCCCTCACGCATTACCAGAAATATTAGCAACTTCATCTCCTGTTGATGTTACGACTTTCTGTTGGCCGCCGAATCGAGGATGACTACAATGGCAATATTGTTTTTAAAACTGGTACTACTATCTGAAACCAGGGGTCACCAGAGGTTTAGTGAACATGAATCGACGTGGGGGGGAGGAAAGCAAGGCACATAAAGCTGAGGGGAAGGATTCCATCTTTAACGTGGGCGCTTTTTTTTTTTAATTGAATTACATCATATATTACGGTCTATATTTTTACATTTGGATACAAACCAGTAAACCTCACCTTACTACAGGCATACCCCACATTAACGTACGCAATGGGACCGGAGCATATGTAAGGCGAAAATGTACTTAAAGTGAAGCACTGCCTTTCCCCCACTTATCGATGCATGTACTGTACTGCAATCGTCATATACAAGCATAACTGATATAAATAACGCATTTGTAACAGGCTCTATAGTCTCCCCGCTTGCGCACAGCTTCAGTACAGGTAGGGAGTCGGTATTTCTGTTCAGGACGGGCTGACAGGCGCATGCGTGAGCTACCGTTTGCCTATTGAACGAGATGTACTTACTCGCGAGTGTACTTAAAGTGAGTGTCCTTAAACCGGGGTATGCCTCTGTAGGTTGTTAAATAATATATGCCCTTGTTTTGGGTTGAAACAATACAGTATATCCCACTTGCTAAGGAAAATACTAAACTTGTCCCTTTTTTACAGTGGCTGCTTGTCATTTATTAAAGGGTGATGGTGCTCACTGACTTAAATGGGAGTTTCCAAACGTTGGTGCCCATGTGGCAGGGACGCTTTTTAATAACAAACCCCCTATGTACATCTTTTTTTAACCTTCTATTGTTTAAAGCATTTGTTTTATTTTTCTGCTAGGGCCAGGTGCAGGGAGGTCTGCGATCAGGGATACGTATTGCGCAAGGCTCATACTTCCGTGTGACACTTCTAAAGCCTATTCCTGTCCAAGTTGATGGTGAGCCCTGGATCCAGCCACCAGGCCAGATCATTATTTCTGCTGCAGGTCCCAAGGTAGGAAAATCCATTGCATATATACAGTAGCCTGTACTCATAGATTTTTTTTTATGCTGCCAGTGATTGTAACAAATTAATTTAGTGTCCTGTTAAAGCAGCAGCCTTATTCCTCATCGCCTCCACTTTCTAGTAGAAATGTTTGCTCCTATCACTGTGTAAAATAAATATTTGCTGTAGTTTGCAAAGCAGGCAAAAACAATTTTTAGCAAAACATTTTGCGAAACACTGCAAAGATAAATTTGCCAAGCATTGCAAATCAATGTGTAGGTCACATGACACTATATGTACTGTCATTGTCGCATATTTCTGGGGAAATTCTAGTGACATTTTGAGCAATGTGAACTTCGCGAATGTCAAAAAAAAAATACGATACATTTTCCACCTCTCTACTAAAAGTATTTAATAGAGGGGCTAGTCTCCAGCACTCAAATAATGCAAAAAGTTACAAAAATAAAAAATAAAACTTGACTTACCAAAAGTAAAGGTCCAAAAGGGGCAAATCAAGAGTAAACAAAATATAGTCCTTCAGAGAATACAAGTGGCTGATACAAACTGCACAAAGTACACCCCACATTTAGTAAGCAACGGTTGACATTCTGTAATACTTGCGAGTTCGCAAACAGATTGAAGATGGTTGGAGCGTGCTGCTGTGCAAATGTTGGAACACGGAAACAGCTCGATGCTGGGAACATGGAAACAGCTCGGTGCTGGGAACATGGAAACAGCTCGGTGCTGGGAACATGGAAACAGCTCGGGGCTGGGAACATGGAAACAGCTCGGGGCTGGGAACATGGAAACAACTCGGTGCTGGGAACATGGAAACAGCTCGGGGCTGGGAACATGGAGACAGCTCGGGGCTGGGAACATGGAAACAGCTCGGGGCTGGGAACATGGAAACAGCTCGATGCTGGGAACATGGAAACAGCTCGGTGCTGGGAACATGGAAACAGCTCGGTGCTGGGAACATGGAAACAGCTCGGGGCTGGGAACATGGAAACAGCTCGATGCTGGGAACATGGAAACAGCTCGGTACTGGGAACACGGAAACAGCTCGGGGCTGGGAACATGGAAACAGCTCGGGGCTGGGAACATGGAAACAGCTCGGGGCTGGGAACATGGAAACAGCTCGGTACTGGGAACACGGAAACAGCTCGGGGCTGGGAACACGGAAACAGTTCGGGGCTGGGAACACGGAAACAGCTCGATGCTGGGAACATGGAAACAGCTCGGGGCTGGGAACATGGAAACAGCTCGGGGCTGGGAACACGGAAACAGCTCGGGGCTGGGAACATGGAAACAGCTCGGGGCTGGGAACATGGAGAAAGCTCGGGGCTGGGAACATGGAGACAGCTCGGGCTGGGAACATGGAGACAGCTCGGGGCTGGGAACATGGAGACAGCTCGGGGCTGGGAACACGGAAACAGCTCGGGGCTGGGAACATGGAAACAGCTCGGTGCTGAGCATAACATTTCTCAAGCCTCCATGTTGTGCTGTTGTATCTTTTCAGTATTGGAGACTACCTCTCTTCATGCATTAATTTAAAGGCTTTGCTCCATACACCAAATATTGCTGAAGAGTATTTTTGTTTATTTGCCACCACGGGCTGCTGTCCATTTAAGAATATTTTTTCCCTTGCGGCAGGCATAAGCTTATAGGGGTCCATGTTAAAATTGATTTGAAGCAAAAGTTGAGTGTGTGCTGTCATTACCCAGAATCCCTAGCTGCAGTGGAAGCATTGTATGCTAGGAGATAATGGTGAAAACCAAGGTTGCCCACCTGTCTGAGACGTGAATGTGCTCACAAGTGACATTTGTATTTGTTGTATGCAGGTTTTTTTGTCACTTTTTCACCCACCATAACTTATTTAATGTGTGGTTGTTCCCTTGTAAAAGTAATGTATCTTTATTTTGATTAAAGGTTCACATGTTGAAGAAGTCTAAACAGAAACAAAAGAAACTATCTGCAAGTACAAAAGACACAAAAGCCGATTCTGTTTCATTCAGCGACAATGGAAGCTAAGAAAAGAGGATCCGTAGAAAAATGAACACTAAAACACTGCAAACACAGACCTTAAGCAAAGAAAAATGTGCAGCCTGTCGGTGGTAATACCTTGTATGAGACCCACTGAGAAAAAAGATCTTCCATAATATAATTGTATTGTTTCCTTAACTGTGTTATTCAGTGCTTGGCTTAAAATTTCTTCCTGCAGTGTTCAGTTTATGGTTGGGTAATGACGTTCTTAATGTTAATGTACGAAATAAGCAGGGCAACAATCCTATATTTCTAGATACAATTCTACCTTTACTAAAGGTAATTTATGGATTATGCATGACATAACATGGTCTTTTTCGTGTTAAGCTACATGCATGTGGTGACTGTATACCAGCTTGTAGATGATTGAATGTAAGAAAGTGAATACCACTTATTTTTTTAGTTTGGGGGTGAAGTCCTTTTTTTGTGTGTGTTTTTTTTTTTATACATAAACTGGCTGTAATTTACAGAATTTTGTAATAGCAGTGACCAAATGTTTGAAATCTAAAATGTAATTGTTTGTGGGAAACTATAGATTAACTTTGTGTTAGCTACGTTGTTAAATGACCTGCTGACAAAACCCAGAATAGAAACTTTTAATTCCATGCATATGTAGAAAACTGCATTTTTTTTTATTACTTCATTTTTATGGAAGGTATGAATGGATTCATGGGTTTAAAGGTGCAGTTCCCACTAATTATTTTTTTCCTTAGCTCATTTTTTTACATACATAAATATATGAACCACATTAATTTCAGTTCCGAGGACTTCCTGGTTCCAAAGGTACTTACCACTTAAGGTTGAGCCAGAACGTCACCTACAGGCGAAACAATATGGAGGTTTATATCTCCCACATCAAGCAAGCCAATAGGACGTGTTACGCAGGGGACTTAAATAGCCAATAAGTACCGGATACACCTTTCATGGTATGTATCTTGGGAACCAGATCTGAAATTAACGTAGTTCAGCTCAAGGGTCCCCCTTGATTTACATTTTATTTTTTATTTTAAAAGAGAGTCGGTCGAGTGGAACTACTCTTAGCATATATTTTTTTACATCTGATTAACATACATTTGTGCTTTCCAAAAGTCATTTTATTTCATTCATGAAGAGAATCGCATTGCAGAACCAACTGTTGCATACAATGCATTGCAGAACAAATTGCGAGCAGAGGGGTTCAAGTAGTATTCTTTTCTTACACTGAAGTAGCTGATCTTCCGGCACATCAGGGCTACTGTACATGAATTTCAGATTAAGTTGCTCTGCCATTTTTTGTCAAGTTCCCCAATAGAAAATATAGAAGAAAGTACTAGAAGTTGTGCCAAGGACCACATGTAATGAAGCTGCTCTGTAATATTCCAGTTATCTTAACATGAACAAAACATAGTATGTACATACAGTACATAGCAAGCGTAATTGTTCCCGTTATTGCACGGTAACACACTACATCGTGTGATTTTATTTCATACTATTTTATTGAATGGAGCCCTGAAACATTGTGCGTTAAAATTTGTGGTAGTGATATTAAGGCCTATTACATCCCTATAATGAGGGAAATGGCAAACACTTTACCAGAGGCTTTTTTTATTATTATTAAGACTTTACCATATCCTTTTTTTGTATTATTCTTACATGCCATAGGCTCATTCAGCAGGTAGCGCCTACAATAGATGCATGTTTTTGCAATTAAATAAAATAGTGAGTCCTAAACATTTTAAGACCTTGTTCATCCAGGAATTATTACTACCATGTGTGATATGCCTGGATGAACTATGTATTCCAATTCATCACAAACTGCAACTAATTCACAATCGTGATTTCTTATTGAAAGTGTGAAAGTTGAACGTTTTTGATGTCATAAAACATTTTTGCAAGTGGACAGTTCTATAATGTTATGATGGCCATTATATGGATGCTTGAAAAAATATATTTTTGTGAGTATTATACTGTAGAATGGCAATTATTTGCCAAAATGATATGTTAGTATGACTTGGTATTATTATACACATTTTCTATTTATGTATGGTAATGGTAACAACATATCTAATACACACATTGTTGTGATATCCAGAAGTCGTCTTAAATCCTTTGGCTGAGGCCCCAGTACCTCCACTGCACGCACGCCTGCAGCCGATTCCCTGGTCTGCAGTGAGCTGCAGGAAGAGAGACCGGGAGGGCGTAGCGGGGGAGTGACGGGGGCGCGGCCATGACGTCACCCGGCAGGTTCGCCTTCATTGGCTGAACCGCCGGGGGCGTGGCTTAGGCTCCGTCGCGAGTCCTGCTCTCAATTCTATTGAGAGCAGGAGCAACTCTCGCCACAGCGCTGCGGCCCCCCCTCGCAACGGGCCAGCGCCATTGAGGGGAGGGCTCTAGTCCCTGCAGCGTCCGCCACAGCGGGCGCTGCAATAGACAGCGGGGACCAGGCCTTAGAGGTTTATTTCCTGAGCTGTAGTTGTGAAGTTTGGTATTAGTTTGCATGTTTATTTTACGAAGCTTCAAGAAGAGGTTGAGATATTGCTTTACATGCAGAACTTAGCACATCTTAAATTCACATATAGCGCATCGTTTTAATCAATGCATGAAGCAACAGATTTAAAGAGATTGGAGTATGGGTAAACTTTCTGCTGCTAAATATTTATAATACGTAAATTGGTAAACATTAGATTCCACCTTATACAGAACACCGCCAAAAAAATTCAATTTACTTTATGCATTCTACACCGTCCCACACATTCTTAATAAAATTCTGAAGTTTGTTTGCAACCATTTCGTATGTTGGTATCTGGACCGATACCCACGTCAAATTAACCAATGCACAAAAGGGTTTTTTGTATAAATTCAGTCAGTACTGAATTATACTGTACTGAATTATACTGTACAGTATGGTATAATTTTACTCAGGAGTTAATGTTATCACTGTCAAAGTATTATTTGTTTCCTTGAACAAATGTCGAGACGAACAAAGTTCACACGAGACACAATGTATTCTTCTACCGTATATTAAGATATTGTTAATATAAGGGAGTTTACATCAAGCTCAACAACATTGATGATTATTAGGGTCATTTTGAACTGTTTATTGTTCATCATGAATGCCTGAGAAACGTAACACATCTAGTACCTTGCTTGTGTCAGCAAGTGGGAAGTGATTTTGTGGAAAATTAGAAGTTATAAATTGTAGCCACAAATAATATAACTGATATGCACCTAGTAGCACTTTTCAGTAACCAAATAGTCATTCCCCCCACCCCCGCCCCACCCAATTTGATGTACGATGGTTTGGCATCCTTTAGCAAGGTGCACCAGTGACTGGCATTTATTTCACTGCAAATTGTCTTATTTTGTGTGAATTACTGTTCATGGAATTACTGTGAAATGTTTCATATTTGTTGGCTGTAGAACAGTTACCAATCCCCATATACTTTATATATGAAATACTGCATGGAATATCACATCTTAGAACTGCAAGCAGGTTATTCAAAGCGAAACACAGCTCCTGCAATAATAATAATAATTAAAAAAAAAGAAAAGTCTTAACCAAAATATAAAAATAGAACCTAAGAATATGGCAGCAATGTCTTTAAATTTCATATAAAAACACAGACATGTGATAGACCCCTTACTATGAATTCCCAAGTCATAATGTAGTCCTTTGCTCCCTGGTGAAAGGGTGGTTTTGTTTGTGTACATTGGGCGTTATTAATTTTTTGTTTTATGTTTCCATTTATCTGTCCATTTTCACAGCCATTACTCATTCACTACAAAAGATAAATAGATGTATAGTGGAACAAAATAAGCTATGGAAAAATGTGATATGTTGTGCAGAGGGTAATGTTGCATGTTTTCTATGACTTGTGTTATACACAGATATTTTTAAGCATTAGCACTTGGATGTAAGGTATACAGTACATTTGATTAGATTTTTAAGGCAAACATCATTTTTATATTTATTTGTATTAAAATATATAAAGAAAATAATTTTGTTATATAAAAGGTGAGTTAAGCATTTTATAATTTCTACTTCATGGTTGATTGTTGGATATTAGATCACACATTACCACTTTATTTTTCATGATGAAAAATGTTTTAAAATGCTTTTTTTTCTATTTGGGTTCCAACATAAATTTATAATCCCAATGCATATTCTGTGCTACTGACGGCTTATTGTAAATTAGGCCTGTGAGAAAAGTCTATTAGAACAAACTGGGGGGGCGGGAGATTTGTCTGGGGGGGGCGCGGGCGGTTGCAGAGGCCCCGCGCTCTTCCCCCAGGCATTTCATTTAATATCAGGGCATCGCATGAGGCCCCTGCAACACTCCACTTCCCTTATTTCAACCGGCTGTGTGACACGTTGCCATGACAACGCGGCATCATTTGACACATCATTAGACGCGAGGGGGGACCCGACCGAGGAAGGAGCAGGTAGGGGGGGTGCAGGGAGTTTGCGCACCGCTGTATTACAATATGGGGAAAGAGGAATTTATTGTTTGAATTACATTGAATTTTATTTTAGATTTTTTTTTTTTTATAATGCTTTAGCCTTTCAGTAAGTGCTACACAATTGTCACTATTGGCATAATAGCACATTGTGCCTTCATATAATAGTCAGCGATATTTCTGACTGTAACTTTGTAGTGTTCAGATGATCAAGAATGTTAAGTTTATGGCCTAATGTTATTGTTTTTGGGTGATAGTTATAGCTATTAGTCAGAGACTAGAATTACTTGAGTGGGCACATTATACATCCAGAGGGATGGAACCCTTGAGGCCCTTATGGTGTACCCCATACGTCATGACGTTTTTGCTTGTTTACTAGGGATCTCGGGCTGAATGGAAGACAGAGGGACCCTCCTCTTGTGTTCACATCACTGCGTGATGTAGCGAGAGCGATCACATGATCGCAGTTTGCATGAAGGGGTCTAGCATTCTGGTACCGCGGACCTTTCAGCACTTTAAGGGGTTAAAAGGGACCTTTTTTTGTACAAAGATCTTCAACTATGACGATTTAAGAATGACATAAATGCTGGGATTGTGTGTTTAACAATTTGAGAATGACATAAATGCATCGTATTTGTAACTGCGACTCCCACCAGAAATAGAACTCAAGTCGAGCCATGGATTTGACTTGGTTATTTCTGTGCATCCTTTACCAATATTTTTTTCCCATCATTAAGACTTTGGGTAAGTGGAATCCTGGAGAATTTGCAGGCACGTGGATAAAAAGAGGTGCTTCATGTCATGAGGACATGCTTAGGAGTCAATTCTTGCAAATGGCAATAGCTGCACTTTTTATTACAAAATCGCTTCATATTTCAAACAAGAATTCAAGGATTGAACAAACGTAATTGAAATAAAATTTTGAACAAAACTCATTCTCTAACTGTTTGGAAACATAAGGTTTTATCTACTAAAGTGTGATATCCATCATTGCTCATCAACGTTCATTTAAATAGGGACCATTAAGATGCAATAATGGCCATTTAATTTTTGTGAATATTCCCAATAAACTACTTTTTGCAGGGTTCGGGGGGGGGGAGTTGGAGTAATGGTAATGAAAGAAGCACAGAATTTTGGTTTATTGCCAAAATATTAAGAGAAGTTTATATATATATATATATATATATATATATATATATATATATTTAAAGGCAGAAACATCCATTTTTCAACACTCCATTGTGCCAAAGTTTTGTTCATAAATACATCGTCATCGTTATGTTTTTAATTCATAATGTGTGCCTGAAAAATGCAACTCTTATGTTTACTTGTGTTTTTATCTTTAATACAGGGTTTTATTGGTGTTACTTGTTTATAATTGTCTACCTTGCAAACCACTGTGTTGGTAATATGTATGATTTATGATTGTTTCTTACATGTAACATTTTTGTATTTAAAAGCAGTTGTGCTGATATAGTCCTAGGGGAGGGATATATGTATATATTTTGCAACATACAGGAGCTGTTTATTTTCTTTTTGACTGTTTAATTTGCACTGATTTTGGTTCTGTATTTGAGTGTAAATGTTGTGGATTTCAGAAGTCTTTATTAAGATTCGATGACAAATATAACAACTTCTCGTTTATTGTGTACAGTGTTTGTTATTATGTTATTAACATTTTTTTTATTGTCAAATGTACCCTAGTTTTATATATATATATATATATATATATATATATATATATATATATATATAATATTAGACTGCTGATGTCTGATGTTGTTTCAGTCCATTTGGGTAATGATTGTCTAAAGCTTCTTATTTGCGAAAACTCACATTGCTTTGATCAAGTGTCGCATTTTGAAACAACCAAATGTAATTGCTCACACATTTGAAAACTTTAGGGCAAATATATTGTCACATGGTAAATTTTGGTGAAGCACACAAGTTTTGTGACTAATTTTTTTTTTTTTTAGTAATGTGCATATGTCCACCATTTGCAAATTTTGCATTTGTACAAAAATGTTTGGGGGGAGGGGGTCACAGCAAGGTAAATTGCTTCCCCAACGGAATCTGACGGTTAGGAGCGGTACCTGCTCCTTTTTGCAAGTCTAGCGACATTGAAGTCTATGGACCAATAAGAGCAGTGTAGGCAGGAACTTGGGCCAAAGCAAAGAGGCCACGTCATGGACCTATCATTGGTTACACCATCGCTACATCAGCTCTGCCACCTGGCCAATCAGTGATGGGTGTGCTTTGTCAAATGGCTCATTAGAAGCCCATATGTTCAAATAGGAGTCTCTTCCTGCTCACGAAAACCTGCATATGCACAAGAGAGGAGATGGGAAAATGGGTGGCCATTCAGCCATTTTCTCTGGGTGATCCCCCTGGGGGAAACATCCAGACAGAGCAGCACCTGCAGGGGGCAAAGGCATCCCCACTTATGTTCTGTGGCAACGAGGGAGGCGGAAGGTGGCTTGGGACTGCAGGCTAGCCCCACTCCATCACACCACCTCCTCCAAGATGGGGACAGTGGCATATCTGCCATTTCTGGCAGCTAATCTGGTCCCGCAGTCCCTGGGGTTCAGTGTTCCTTGGTATTCTAGAGGCGGGATAGTCCATCCGCAATCCCTTGCTCGCTGCCCTACCAATGCTGGATTGTGAAATTGTATAACTGTGACGACAGGTTTGTCGCCGCCCTCCCACTTGGTGCCCCAAGTACTGTAATTCAGCCATGCCTATCTGACACTTGGATCATTTTATCATCAGCCGTGCCTCGTGTATCCTAGCTAGAACATTCGTCACGTTGTAGTTCTTCATACTACTTGGCGTGACAGTAACTCGTACATAACCAAAAGAGGGTGATCAACGCAGTCATCCCTTAGTAGCAGTACATAGGGGAATTTGCCTGTATCCCCGAATGAGGTACCTAGCTCATCCATCCGGGGCATGGGGAACGACAATCTTGTCATTAAGATGCCAGTAATCTACACAAAACCAGATAGAGCCATCCTTTATGGAAACCAAAGGGGAGGCCCATCGGCTATGGGACCTAACTATTGCTCCCATAGCCAATATCTGGGCACCGGTATCCAACTCATTGCAAAGCGAAGTGCTTCTTCCCTTGCTTATTAGAAAACAGCTCCCAATGGGACTGCAACACCGCTTGCAGGTGCTCCTTTGACGTGCAGTAAGTTGTTCTCACTGTTCTACAATTACCTCAGCCTGGATCTCGCTGAACAGATCTGGGAGAGCCACACACTCTGGATATTCAGCCATTTGGCTGCAAGCACCGCCACCCCATGCTCGTGGTAGGCCTTCAACGTGTTATCCCCTGCCTTCCCTCCCCCACCCCTCCTGAATTCCAGATTTTTTTTTTTAATACTCATATTTTATTGGTTTTATAAAATATTCTGTCAACATACAGAGATGAGTTTACATATAGTAAAAATAAAACCATCATGTGGGGGAGTGAGGGTATACAGAAACAAGAGAAAATTTAGGGGGGCGGTAAGGGAATCTCAAATCAGATTTAATATACAGATACAAAGGGATAGTGGGCTGCAATTAACCCCCCGGTCAGGTGCTCCAAAAACATAAATAAGTATTGAGCTGAAAAAAGCTGTAATCTTGCAACATAAATCCTTAATGTCGTTGCCTGTTCTTGTGTTTTATGTAAATGAACAGTCCCCGATCCAACCATTGAAACTGGAGGTAAGTGAGACTAGTAGTAAATAAACTGCAACTTTTAGCCACTAATCACATGATATTATATGGCCATAGAACAACTGGCTTAGCAAAATAAGCACAATAATGTTGACGCGATTACTCACAATCACAAAGACGGGTTCCGACAGCTTCAGCACAGCGTGGTTCCCCGCAGAGCAGACTGCTCCACTCGGGTAAGGCAAAGAGTAGACTTAAACATGTACTCGCTGAAGCTACATCATTTCCAGCACAGCGTGCATCCAGGTGGGGCAATCAGCAGAGAGAAGGATCCAAACAGGAACCGGAGCACAGCCAAATTATTCAACATTGGACAGATAGACCGGGTAAAAAATGTATAGATTAAAAAACATGCAGATCGAGTCCTGACAGATCCTTTTTTTTTAATACTCATTTTATTGGTTTTATAAATTATTCTGTCAACATACAGAGATGAGTTTACATATCGTAAAAATAAAACCATCATGTGGGGGAGGGGGGAAAAGATGAGGGTATACAGAAATGAAAACATTTAGGAGGGGACGGGAAGGGAATCTCAAATCAGATTTAATATACAGATACTAGATGGTTTGGGACACAGGTCCCAATAACAGTGCTCAATCTGATTCAGACTTGATATCACTTAGAGAGTTAATTGTCCACATATCATGGTGTAGAGGAAGCACATAAAGCCAGGGAATAGAGCATTGGACCCAGTGTTTATAGATTGCAGCAGTGATACTATAGGATATGACTGTCCATATGCTGGAGTAAATAAAGGTTAACATACCATACGCCTAGTACACTCCGCTGGGCAGAACATCTTTGCTGCAACACTGTTTCTGGTCAACAAATCTCCACGTGAAGGAGACAGGCAATACTCACGATTGGCAGCTTCCTATGGTACGTGCATCACGCTCAGATTTGCTGTAGAAAGGAAATCCTAGGATTGCAGCGGTGCACAGCCAAAACAGGAGGAGGGGACCAGCAAGGTGTGGGTTAAAAAATTACTTTATTGGTATTGCATGATAACCGGGACACACACACTGATGCGTTTCGGACAAAAAACGTCCTTTATCAAAGCAGATTCAATGGTGCAAGAATATACAGATACAATGGTGCAAATAAGACAAAGACTCAAAGGTGCCCACTTCGGGTCAGTAAAACACAGATTAGTCAGCCTCTATACTCTTCCGCTCCAGGTGGAAATGAGTTCTGTGGCCAGACTCTGACTTAAGGTCCTTTATGTTTTAGATTAGCTGCTTCTGGCAGTACTCTGTAGACATGGGGTGGGGTGAACAGACTATTATTACACTGGGAATTGTTAAAGCAGAACTAATGTCATCCAAAGACTGGACAGGAGATCCCTGCATGCTGTGTAAATAAGTCACGGTTGCCACACCCTCTGGAACTTGACACTAGTATCCCTCATGAAACTTGTCATTCTCTTCATTTGGAGAATAGACACATTTATTTTCAACATATCTCATTGAAGGGAGGTTCTGATCTTTCCAGTGCAGGGCTATGGCGCATCTAGCCACCGTCACCATGTTTGAGATTAGTTTGTTTACATTTTGGTCTAAGTCCTGAGAAGGCAAATTTAGTAGCCATGATAATAGACTTAGGGGCTTATGCAGAGAGGATAGAGAAGGGAAATAGCACCATATTTTGGAGAAAATACTTCCCAGAGAAGCTTCTCCTGCAGAGAACATGGAGAGATTCATAAAATTCTCCACAGCAGGTTTCTTTACTTTAAAAATTGCCAAACACGTGGAGAGATTGGTAAATTCGCCATGTTAAAATAGGGTGGTATGCAGGTAGCATAGATGCACTGCAACTCGCCATTCTGCCCTATATTATAGTGAGTTCAATCTAGCCAGAAAAACTTGGCAATTTTGAATCTCATCAGAAAAATTAGGTAACGCAGCTTTCTGCATACGACCATAACTTGCTCCAATTCTGTGGCTATTTTCTTGCCGTTTTCACATTAAATAACGTTCCTCTCTGCATAAGGCCCTTAGTCTCCATGTGAAATCTAAAACATTTTTTATTAGTCTGTGCACCTTTTCCCAGAGTCAAGCTACCTCTGACAAGACCACCACATGTGTAAAAAAATCTTTGACTGCATACTCTTGGACACATGGGGAGGTCCCAGGGAACATCCTCGAGAGCCACATTGGTGTCAGATACGATCGATATGGAACCTTATAGGCATTTTCTTTGATGGTCATGCAAATTAAGATTTTTTTAGGCGGCCCCGAAGATGTCCTCCCATTCCTCAGGATCTAATGTCCTACCTAGGTCTGTTTCCCACTTCTGTATAAACTCACAACTCTCGAGTACTGGTAAGGAAAATGAATGAGTAAAACAGAGATAATGGGCCTCATGCAGAGAGCAGCGAATTTTAAAAATGGCGAATTTCATAAAAAGGAGCTTTTTTGGAGAGTTTTAATCTCCATATGCAGAAAAGTGCGAATTCTGCTATGTTTAACATGGATGCGTCTGGCGAGTTTAAATTGGCGAGATGCGCGCTTCGGAAACATGTAAAAGCAAATTCGCGCCTTTTTTTTTCCCTTTGCAATGGCCGCGAGCGCCAGTTTTTTTTGGCGAGGCAAAACGGAGACAATCGCGCCATTTTATTGGCGCGAACAGCCGCTAGATGCCGTTCGCGCCTCTCTGCATACGGATATATTTTAAACTGGCGAGATTGCGGTTCTCGCCAGCCGCGAGGCGAGTTTTACAAACAGAAATGAAAAATTGGCGCGATTTTCGGAAATCTCCATTTTCTGCTGTTTTCTGCGCGATTATCTCCAAAAAATGGCGAATTTCGAAAATTCGCTGCTCTCTGCATAGGCCCCGTGGTCTTTGACTGATTAGGGGAGTTAAGATGTCTCCTCAAACCTCGTTAAACATGAAATCTCTCAACTGCAAATATCGAAAGATTTCTCCCCTGCTCAAATCATACTCTGCCGAAAGGGACACATGATTATGGCCCATTTTTTGCTATTAATTCTTCGACCCAGACCTAGACTCCCACTCCTTGAATAATTGCATGTTAAGGCCCGGAGGGAACTCCGGATTGGGGAAGAGGGGAATCCTTAAAGAGCACCCTGCTGATCAAAAAGGTACTTTTTTCTAACCTGATCCATCAAATTTTGGGAAGTGATTTATTGAGGAAATGGGGATTGTGAACCCGTACTGCTTTAATGTGCCAGAAAATGGAATTAATATATGGGTGTATGAGTAACGCCTCTAATTCCACACACCTACTGTGTGTCAGGTCGGCGTGCCTCACCACCAGTTGTCCAAGCCAAGTTGCTTTATAATATGTGTATATGCATCGAAGACAAGACCCACTGCTTCCTTAGACATTCTGAGGGTGTTTCTACTGACCCTGGGTTTTTTCCCACTTCAGATAAATTTAGTAATGTGAGATTGTAGATCTTCCGTTGTTCTCTGTGGTACTTGGATAGGGAGAGTTTGGAACAGATACAGTATCCTTGGTAAAAGATTCATTTTCACAGAGTGAATTCTTCCTATATAAGATATATTGTGTGAATTCCATTTGGAGAGGTCACTTAAGATTCTGCAGTAATGGGGGTAATTATATTTATATAGATCCTTATTTGTTTGTTAAAGAAATCCCAAGATATTTATTCTCTTTTTGCCCCATTTTGAACCCAAAATTCATGAATATAAGTTTTATCTCTCCAGGGGCTAAATTTAATGTTCAAACCTTCCGATTTGTCACTGTTGATTTTGAAACCAGACAGTTTACTAAAGTTAGATAATTCATTGAACAGGTTGGGCAGTGAAGTAAGAGACCTAGGAAGAGTGAAATGTCATCCGCATATAGTGAAATTTTAAATACACGAGTTCCCACCTGTACTCCTTCTATATTGATGTTGCCTCGGCTGCGAGAGGCCAAAGGTTCCAGAGAGCGTGCAAATAGAAGGTGAGACAAGGGACAACCCTGTCTAATGCCACCTCTGATTGGAAAGGACTGAGATGCCAAACCTGAGCTAAGTACTTTAGCTGATGAGCAGGTGTATAGGACAACTATTGCCCAAAGAAAGCATCCCCTTAGACCGAGTTCTCCCAGTGTTGCTGTCATGTAGCCCCAGTCCACCCTATCAAATGCTTTTTCAGCATCAAGGGACAACAATAGAATAGTGTTGTTATAGCCCCCTTCTCTCTCACCTCCCTCCCACTCCTCACTCTTCCCACTCCTCCTTTCTCACCTCCTCCTTTTCTTCTCCCACTCCTCTTCCTCTCATCCCCACTCATCCTCTACTTCTCTCATCGTCCTCCTTCTCTCGTTCCCATCTTCCTCACACCCCTCTCTTCCCTCTTCTTCTCCCCCTCTCATTCACCTCACCCCTGTCCTGTTTATTTCCTGTATAGTCCAATGGCCGACATAGTGCCAACAATCACCGACCATGTGTATTTCTGCTGGTTGGCGCCCCCACCGTTGCGACAGAGGGTTCACTGGTAAGGCCCTCGCCCGCTGTGAAAATTGAGTCCTGTTCAGCGGTTGGCAGTATTTTCTGGAGGCTGGTGGCATCCTGTACCACCTATACAACATGATACCAGTCCACACTGGCTCCTACGCTTACACAAGCTAATGTGTGGGCGGTTCACTATTGCTGGGCAGTCTGTTGGGGGGTGCTTGACAGTCTATATTCAGATGGTCGACTTGTCCACACTGATAGCACTGTCTCATTGAGGAACTCGGCCGTCCAACAAAGGTGCTGGAGTTGGAGTCCCGCTAGAGATCACCCCAAGGGTTGTATGCGTGAAACCCCAAGGTGTGGATCTCTGGCTGGAGTGGGTTCAGCTGCCCAGTTAGTTGGTTGCCCTGGATTTAGTGGTGCGGGCCCCACTTTCTTTATTGGATGTACTGTGCTCAGGGAGGGGGGGCTTCCAGTCAATGGCCTATTCACAAACGCCAGGCAGTGCAGGAGGAACTGTTCCATGTTGAATAGGCCTTCTATCTCCTCTGCTGTTTTGGCCCTACTGCGGTTAACCATGTTTTCCAGAACTAGACTAGCTATATTTGGAACTCTGTAGGTCTGCTGGAATAGCCACTGGAGAGCTAGGAACTGGGTTCTGTACAACTTAGGGGTGCTTGAGCAGGACTTTATTCACCTCTGTGTATTTAATACAGAGGTCACCTGGTACATCTCCATAGGCTGCTTAGGCTGAACCAATCATTAGCCTAGTGTCATACTGGAGCCAGGCTTCTTGGGCTGTCCCATGTATGCACCACATCTTTTCAAAGAAGTGCAGGAACTCGTCCATTTGATCTCATCAAATGTGGAAAGGTTGTTGGGACCCCCATGCAAAGTCAGACTGGGACTTGGGGTGGGCAGGGCTGACACCTCCCAGTTTAGGTCCACCTTTCTGCTGCCATTGGTCCTCCAGCTCTCTCTCTGTCATTGTTGGTTCTCTTGACTCCCCTCAATTTCTTGTTGCACCACCTTCATCACTGCCCAGATCAGTTCTTGTGAGACATCAACTCTAGTGGGGTCAGATGAAGGAGCAGGTCAAAGGACAATGTGTGTTCAGGGATGGCTGGGGGTCCTGCAGGCTCATCTCTGGCCTCTACCGTAGACCTGGTGCCGACCACACATCGGCTCTCATATCTGTATTGTGGGACACTGATCCTCACTGTGGGAGAGGCCTCGTGTCCTCAGCACCCAATTGCTCAATGGGGAGGAGCCTGAGGGACTGGTGATGTCCACACCCCATTCCTCTGTGACGTCTATGTTACCCTCGTCCGGATGCAACAGCACTGTGTCAAGCTTGGCTCAGCTGCCATCTAAGGGGAACACCTCTGACCTGACACAGGTTCAGCAGGTTGCTCTTGGGCAGGCTAGCCATCCTTGTGCCCCATTTCACTAGCAGAAAATAAAAACAAAAACGAGGGGATTTCCTACTGACTGCAGTTGGACTGTGCTTTATTGGAGTGTCTAGGATGACGCTATCCTAGATCCACTCAGTTTGAGGAGACCCGGAGACGATTCACACACTAAGGGGCCTATGCAGAGAGCAGCGCTGGAAATTATTGGCGAGGGTAATAAAATGTACCTTTAATGGGGAGATTTTTTCTCCATATGCAGGAAGGTGAGAAATCTGCTATTTTTTTCATGAATGCGTGTGTCCAGTTGAAAATGGAGAGATGCGCGCTGCTAAAATGTCTTAGAAAAAATTCACCGGTTTTTTTTTTCTCCCCTATGGCCGCTGAGCTCCAGCTTCTTGCCAACTTTAGTTGGCGGAGCTAATTGTTGAATTTCGCGCCATGTTTTTGGCGCGAACAGCCGCTAGATGGCGATCGTCCCTTTCTGAATAGGGACCTTTTAAAAACTGGCGAGATTTAGGTTCTCGCCAGCCGCGCGGCGAGTTTAAAAAAAAAAAAAAATAAAAAAAAAATGGCGCTTTTTTCTACACTTGCCATTACCTGCCTTTCTAAAGGCAGATTTCGCCAAAAAATGCCGCTTTTTCTGTTAGCGCTGCTCTCTGCATGAGGCCCTAAGCCTAAGTTATCCCACCTGTATCCACCAGCATGCAAGGTCTGTTATATAATGTAAGACCTCCGGTACCCTGTTCCTCCCCAGAAAGTGGGGATTTTCAGATTGCACCCACCAGGAAGCGCATCGGTTCTGCTGACCACAAGGGATTGATTTGTTTATTGCTATTTGATGTCTTAGCCTAGTGTTTACCCTTTGTCATGTTCTGTAACTAAATTCCTCTCCCATTGATACAGATTTTCCAAACATCATCTTACGTCCACCATTCATCACCTTTGATTTTGATAAAGTTGTTTGTTGCTAATGCTAGCATGATCCAGTCCATCATAGTTACATAGTTACATAGTAGATGAGGTTGAAAAAAGACATACGTCCATCAAGTTCAACCTATGCTAAATTTAGACAACAGATACTTTATCCTCTATCTATACTTGCTTATTGATCCAGAGGAAGGCAAACAAAAACCCCCATTAAGGGGAAAAATTAATTCCTTCCTGACTCCAAGAATTGGCAATCGGATTAATCCCTGGATCAATATCCTTCCCATGTATACTTATTTGGTATATCCCTGTATACCTTTCCCATCTAAAAAGATGTCCAAATCTATTGTATCTGCCATCACAGTCTCCATGGGTAATGAATTCCACATTTTAACTGCCCTTACTGTAAAGAACCCTTTCCTTTGTTGCTGGTGAAATTTCCTTTCCTCCAACCTTAAGGGATGGCCCCGAGTCCTTAGTACTGCCCGTGGGATGAATAGTTATTTTGAAAGCTCCTTGTATTGTCCCCAAATATATTTGTATATAGTTATCATATCCCCTCTTAGACGCCACTTTTCTAATGTAAATAAATCCAATATAGCTAGCCTCTCCTCACAAGTTAGAATGTCCATCCCCTTTATTAATTTGGTGGCTCTTCTCTGCACTCTCTCTAGTTCCATAATGTCTTTTCTTAGGATTGGTGCCAAAAAGTGTACTCCATATTCAAGGTGTGGTCTTACTAGAGCTTTGTAAAGGGGCATAATTATGTTTACTTCCCTTCCATCCATTGCCCGTTTGATGCAAGATAAGATCTTGTTTGCCTTTGCAACTACTGCATGACATTGGGCACTATTGCTAAGCCTGCAGTCTACAAGCACTCCTAAATCCTTCTCCATCAAGGATTCCCCCAATTTATCCACATTTAATTTGTAATTCGCCTTTTTATTCTTGCATCCCAAATGCATAACCTTACATTTATCTGTATTAAACCTCATTTACCTGCCCACGTTTCCAGTCTCTCCAAGTCCTTGTGAAGAGAAATTACATCCTGCTCTGATTCTATTACCTTACACAATTTAGTATCATCAGCAAAGATGGAGACTTTGCTCTCGATCCCAACCTCAAGGTCATTAACAAACAAGTTAAAAAGCAGGGGTCCCAGTACCGATCCCTGAGGTACTCCACTCACGGCTTTTGCCCAACCTGAAAAAGTTCCATTTATGACAACCCTCTGTTGTCTGTCCTTTAACCAGTTTTCAATCCAGGTGCATATATTATTATTGAGTCCAATTTTCTTTACTTTGTACACCAACCTCTTGTGTGAAACCGTATTAAAAGCCTTTGCAAAATCTAAGTAGACCACATCAACTGCATTACCCTGGTCTAAATTCCTACTTACTTCCTCAAAGAAACAAATAAGGTTAGTTTGGCAAAATCTATCCTTCATAAATCCATGCTATTACTAATAATTTTGTTTTCCATTAGGTATTCCTGAATATTATCCCGTATTAAACCTTCAAGTAGTTTCCCTACTATTGAAGTCAGGCTTACAGGTCTGTAATTTCCCGGTTGTGATCTAGCTCCCTTTTTAAATATAGGTACCACATCTGCTTTGCGCCAATCTTGTGGTACTGAGCCTGTGGAAATGGAGTCCTTGAATATTAAATATAATGGTTTGGCTAATACTGAGCTTAACTCCTTGAGAACTCTTAGATGTATGCCATCGAGGCCAGGTGCCTTATTTACTTTAATTTTTTCAAGTCGCTTATGAACTTCTTCCTCAGTTAACCAATTGTTCATCAATAAGGAGGTTGTTGCTTCCTCCTGCGGCACTACTATTGAACTTGATTCTTCCCTGATAAACACAGAGGCAAATAATTTGTTTAATACCGCAGCTTTTTCCTTATCTCCAATAATAATCTGCCTACCCATCTCACCCTGAAAGGGTCCAAAATCATGACACGTCTGATGTCATGACGCTCAAGGCGCAGGATGGCATCATGTATTGTAATACGACTCGCAAACTGGCTGCTATTTTTTGGCAGTGTGCTGCCTTTTTCCCAATTTTCTCCTGGTCAACTTGTCTGGTAGATCAGCACGCCGTTTTGAAGAACCGCAAAGGACCGCACTGAAGCATCTGAGAGAAGCCAAACAGTGAGTTACACTTGAGGGCTTATGCTATTATGATAGTCAGCATTTGGGACATTTTATGTAGTACACATGTGCCTGTGAGCACTAGGTACTAGTCCCTGTCCCCTGCAAGGGATGCTGCATATATAACCCAATACGGTGCAGAGGTCCAGGCGGAGATATATACACTTATAACGGATTCATCTGTTTTTGATGCGCCGGCTACCTACGTAAATGTCCTAGATCGGACTGGATCTGGGTCATGTGATATATACATAAGTGGTCACTTTGCTCTTTTGCCAAACGAACATAACACAAGAAAATTGAAATACATTCCTGTCTCACAAGGTGGTAATGGGCAGTGTTCGACAAACCTATACATTTGCACGCCCCGGGCGAGTGGATTTAACATTGTGGCGAGCTCCTATTGGCCCAAACAGCACACGTGTGGTACTAGGTGGCAAGTAGATTTTTTGGTGATTTGTCGACCACTGGTAATGGGAATATGTAGATGAAAGCCCAAGTGAATCTCTAATAGCACCCTTTCATAACAAACTTTATTTTTCAGTACAGCTAAAATCAAATGGCAAAATAATGTAATAAAACCAAGTAGCAACCAAATTAATAAAACTGGTAGTTCTTTTTAATTGCAGGCATTTGGCAAAGTACAGTACAGTATGTACAAATGTTACATTTACACTTTTTATACACTTGTTTTTCAATGTTTTATTATAAAACACATTTACAGAAACGTTTTAGAAAATATTATGCAGTCAAATCCAAAGGACAAACCTAAATGTGTAAGGAACGTCGAAGTAATAGAGTTCAAGTCTCCTGCACTGCCAAAAAATTTCAAGTAATTGTGTTTCAAGTCAGTTTGCAATAAAGTACCATTTATTGGAATTACTTCAGGTGTTTATTCACTAATGTATGGTAATGGCCATAACAGATCAGAAATTGCAGAAGTGATAACGGTTATATAGTCTTTGGTATATGGTATTGCCCTTTAACTAAACCAGATGCGCTTGGTATCATCAATTTTACCCACTTTGCCTTTGCATTTTGCCCAGAAGCATGAGTATTTACTTGAATATGAGATCCAAAATATACAAACTATGGCACATTTCTTATAATTTATGCTATTTAAGGGAAGGGGCTGTAAGGTGCCTTATAGTTGATTAAATATGGCCTTTAATGCCTTGAAAATCAGTGTGCAGCTTTTGTGTAAATGCCCTTTTTAAAATTTGGTGTTGCTTCCCCCGCCATACTGAAGAGGGAATATTAGAAAGTACATTTGTTCTGGTTTGTTGGAAGTTACCATGAATTCACCCCACCTAGTGTCTTCCTTTGAGATGCTTTACATTTAAACAAAACAAAGGGCACCAATTCATGCTAACAAATGTAAGATTTTAAGACTAAGATGCTTGTTTGTTAGAGCTTTAAGACATAGGACCATACGTTTTTTCAAATGCAAACAATTATATATTTGGTAAATAAAGAGGACCAATTTAGTATTTAAAAACACGTGGCTTTTTTTCTGTCACGGTGTCAGTTTACTTCAAATACATCGGTTTGGGGTTACAGTTAGGGAAAATATTGCAACTGATAGAGTAATGTGACTAATGAATGTAATTACACAATGTCTAAAACGGTTTACATTGTTTAGCGTACTCAATTTCTACAGGGCCTGCAATGAATTGTTTTCCTATTAGTTTCAGACCACAATGGTTCCGAAGAGGCAATTTTCTTTTTCATTGTATATTGTCAGCATAACACAATACTTCTTCTCTCTATCTGATATTCAGAGTGTTCCTGTTTTGTATGCAAAGCACTCAAGGATATATTAGTCCATTATCCCCAATAAAACAAGTTGAGTTAGGCTTTTCTCTAATTCCATAATCATTTTTGCAATTAAGAATCAAGGTATGCAGCAACATAAACATTACAACTAAAAAGAGAGAAAATATATGAGCAGCAATATTTACAACATATTTTTTCTTTGTGTTTTTCTTGGCATGTATTAAAATAACTAAAATCAGTTTATGTTAAGAATTAATTAAGATTTTTAACGTGTGTAGTAATGCTTTTCTCTTTTACTTTGTAAGGCCATTGTTACAATCAATTGTAATTTATATTATATGCTTACAAAATAAAAGTATTGCACTTGGGGCATACAATGGCAAAAAAAATAATATAATCATTGTTGTAGAGGTAAAACTTATTAAGTACATTTTTGGCAAAAACTCACTTAATGCACTTCCTTACTTGGAATTTCTTGATATTTGGATTGAAAAACTCATTGAAGACACCTAATTTTCATAACATGTCATATCAAAATACCTTTGTTTTTCGATACAGAATGTTTCCTGACAAAAAAAGTGTGTGTGTGTGTGTGTGTGTGTGTGTGTGTGTGTGTGTGTGTGTGTGTGTGCGCCGAGCACTCACATTTTAAGTAAAACTTCTTCGTCTTTTGTCACAGAAATTGTATGTGTGATGGTAATTTTTTTAATTAAAAATCAAAACATAATTTCAGTGACAAAACACAAAGAAGTCTGACTTAGAACGTGCGTGCTCGGCACACATTCTGTTTGAACTATTTGCACTTATATATTTATACTAACTGAATTGCGTGCGCGCGTGACAGTGTGTGTGTGTGTGTGTGTGTGTGTGTGTGCGCGCTCAAAAGTGTGTGTGACTGCGTGTGTCTGTGCTTTGTTTGGCGGCTCACTAGGGAGGGGTGGTGTTTGGCGGCTCACTTGGGAGGGGGTACGGGGGAGGTGGTGTGTCTGTGTGTCGCTGCCTTCCTTGTCTCTGGTGACTCCTGCTGGCAACACTGACGACCTCATCTGCCAGCAGTGGCGTCACTTCCGTCACCACTGACTTCAATCTCAAGTAAACACATGAACGTCGCTAAAGAAGTTTCACTTCAAAAGAACATTTAAAATGATCTTTTCCTCAGTACTCAAAGAATGTAGTTAATGACTTTTATCTCTACAATGACGATATTGTATGTATTTTGTAAATTGTGTTACATTAATTTTTTTTGTCTCCCTTGACCATTTTGAAGTGCATCCAATGTATGAATTAAAACATGTAGGGTCATATTTACTAAGCCGTATTCTGCCATAAGACACCATATACAGTAGCACATTCATGTGTTTAAACGCCAGAGGTCATCTTGTGGTAGAAGGCTGCTGAGTTCACATATGGCCCACAAAGTTAAACAGAGAACCTAAAACATTCAGATTAAGACAACGCCACTATCTTATACAGGACAGTATGCTGCTCATGTGTCCACTGTTTCTTCTGTTATGACGGTATTAGTTTCTGTAGATAGCCGCTTATACTCCGTGTGGAAGAAAAGGACAAAGCCGCATGCTGCAACGCTGCATAAACCGGCCATAACAATCGTTGAAACTGTTTTAAATACACAAAGAAAATACTTAAGTTATCATCAACAGCCATTACAGAAATGTAAAGAAAAAAGAAGCTGTAATATGTTTACAAATCTAATACATAGGAAAGCATTTTTTTTTTTTTTTACAAGTCTTTAAGAACATCTGACAATTTGAGCGTATATAACTTTCTGTGATTAACAGCAAATGCCTGTTATTCTGTACTTAAGGCTTGGGCAAGACTATAATTATAGCAAACAATATTACAGGTAAGATAAATTGCAATATCACTCACAGAATACTACAGTATTAACAAGTTTGGCTTGCTCTAATTGTTTTGATATGTCATATTTAACATGATTTTAAAAGTCCCTAAACATCTTCAATGCTCAAGGATCCTGCAACTGCCTATGAACTGTAATATTACTTATAAAGCTAATAATAATAATAGTCATTACATACTTTTATCAGTCATGCTTCTAAGAAAAAAATGTGTAACTGTCCAATTTTACACATTTTATTGAGATTGAAAATAAGCACATTTCGCTGGTTTGTGATCTGCGGTGAAATGTTTGCACATCTCCTAATTGTGACATTGTGAACATACCATGCACATTAAACTGCCATGTAATGAATTGTTACAACATATGACCATAGTAGCATTTGTCTGTGTCACAGATATATTTGGTACTGAATGCTACAATACTACAGAGGCCAATACAGGAAATTAAACCCCCCCACCCCCCTTCTATATGAAATCCCCCTTGTATTTACATATGTAGTTATTTAATCAATAACATTAACTGTACTTCTATAAATCTAGTAGAAGAATGCATGTACATCACTTTACAAAATATTTCTATACTCAAGCCTTCTCTATACATTTATAAATAAAATGGTGCTACTTACTTGACCAGTCATATATTTCAATCTGATTTGCGCTGCAGGCAGATAACGGAGAAGAAGCAAATGGCTTGGTGAGGCCTTGGAATAATACCATGTAGATAATTCCCTGAATCTGACTTGTATGGGGAAAAAAAAAAACATTTTCTTTAGAATTGTTTTTTGTGACGGCACAGGGATCAGATGTAAAATGCAAAGCCTAAAGCTGTTAAGTGATGAGTGCATCATAGAAAATAGTTTGGTGTATGTACAGTATGTGTATATATATGTATGTATGTATGTATATGTGTATATATATATATATATATATATATATATATATATATATATATATACTAGCTGAGAGACCCGGCGTTGCCCGGGATGTGAACCGTGCTCACACTGACACACACTGCTCATTGTTCACACTGCACACTGCACACACACACTGCACACTGCACACACACTGCTCATTGGTCGCACTGACGCACAGTGCGCACACACAGCTCACAGTGACACACACTGCATACTGCACACACTGGTCACACTGACACACACTGCTCACTGCTCACACTGCACACACACAGCTCATTGCTCACACTGACACACTGCACACTGCACACACACTGCTCAATGGTCACACTGCACACACACTGCTCATTGGTCACACTGCACACACTGACACACTGCTCATTGCTCACACTGCACACAGTGCACACACACTGCTCATTGCTCACACTGCTCACACTGACGCACACTGCACACACACTGCTCACACTGCACACACACTGCTCATTGCTCACACTGCACAGTGCACCACACACACACACACACACACACACACAGTTACAGACAATCACAGACAGTTACACACACTCACACACAGTCACACACACTTACACAGTTTCAAACAGTTTCACACAGTCATAGACACTTATACAGACTTACACACACTCACACACTCTCACACTGTGAAACACTTACACACACTGTCACACACAGTCACACACAGTCACACACAGTCACACACAGTCACACACAGTCACACACAGTCACACACAGTCACACACAGTCACACACAGTCACACACAGTCACACACAGTCACAGACACTTACACACAGTTTCACACAGTCACAGACACTTACACACACTTACACACAGTCACAGACACTCACACACAGTCTCACACAATTACACACACAAGCACCAACACCCGCTCCCCCCCCTCCTCCTCCTGCGCAGGCAGCGGGGACAACGGTGGGGAGAAGGTGAAGCGGGGACCGGAGGGGCATCCCCCCTCCCATCTCATGTCCCGCGGCCTGTCACGCGGTGACAGGGGGGAGCCGGGAGCGGAGGGGCAAGAGCAGCACGTAGCATGTGGGGGGGGGGGGGGAGCTCACCCGTCCTGCCGCTGCCTCACTGATCCGGCCGCTGCCTCACTCATACTGCCGCTGCCTCACTCATCCGGCCGCTCCCACGTGGATGTGAGGCGGGAGGCCGCGTGTTGTGGCCGCTCCCCCGCGTGTCCCGGGCGCTCGCTCCGCTCCCCCGCTGACTGTAGTGGCGCCGGGGTGTGAGCTTGGGGGGGTGAGGGGGGTGTGAGCTTGGGGGGGGATGAGCTTGGGGGGGGGGGTGAGGTGTGTGTGAGCTTGTGGGGGGTGGGAATGTGTGTGTGTACACGGGACTCCGGGTAAGTTCGGGCACAGGGAGGGTGGGGGGGGGGGTGTGGAAGTTGAGGTGCGGTCCAGCTGACGGGGGAGAGTGAGGGGCACCGGGAGGGGATTGTGTGTCCGTGTGTGTGTGTGTGTGTGTCCCCCTGTGTGTCCTTTGGCCCGTCACTCCGCCTCAGGCCAATGAGAGGTGTGCGGGGGCGGGCCAAGGGACCAATGAGATTTCCCCTAGGGACACCGGACATCCAGGCAGGCAGGCAGGCAGGCATACAGTGCTTTCACTAATATAGTATAAGATAAACACACATATTCCCAGATAGCTCAAACTCCTACATCCACCACATCATGAATATATATTTATGCCAAAATGAGTGCTACTGAGCGTGGCAAATGTATACAACAGAAGACACGGGTGCCCAATGCTACATCAAATTGACAAAACATATATGGTAATGAGTATAAAGTTTAAATACTTGAATAATAATAGTAATTACATGTTTTTTTAGTTAAACCCTTTGGCCAAAGCGTCGTAAGCCTGCATACCAACGTCAAGGTAAAGCAAAAATGCAGGTCCTAACACTGTGAGTGGGTTAACTGACTTTGCATCTCCCAAGTCCTTGCTTAAAAGCTGTGTTTAAAGCAGCATGCATTGACTAAGGGTTGCTCATGTAATGTGAGCATGAGATAAAAAGTGGCACTGTGTGCTCATTTGCATGTCATTTCCCAGAATCCCTTGCTGCAGTGGAAGTGCTGTTTGCTGGGTGATAATGGTGAAAGACAGGGTTGCAGACCTGTCTAAGACATGCAAATGAATGTACAGGAATATTTACAGTTGCTATATATATATATATATATATATATATATATATATATATATATATATATGTAGAGGTATCAGTACCGTGTTAGCCGAGCTTCAATAATCAAAAAATAAATAGATGATACCGTTCTGTGGCTAACGAAATGCTTTTATATATATATATATATATATACTAGCTTATATACCTGGCGTTGCCCGGGATATAATGTTCCCGCTCCCCTCTCTCTCCCCTCCCTCCCCCTCTCTCTGTCCCCTCGCCACTCTCCCCTCCCTCTCTCTGTCCCCCCCCTCTCTGTCCCCCCCCTCTCTCCTCTATCCCCTCCCCTCTCTCTTTCCATCTCCCCCCTCTGTTTGTTCCCGTTCATATCAATCCATTCCCCCTTTACAGCTTCATGCAGTGTGTGTGCGCGCGTCAGGCAGTGTGTGTGTGTGTGTGTGTGTGTGCGCGCGCGTCATTGAGTGTGTGTGTGTCATTGAGTGTGTGTGTGCATGACATGTCAGTGTGTGTGTGTGTGCGCGTTAGTCAGTGTGAGTATGTGTGAGTGCCAGTCAGTGTGTGTGCCAGTCAGTGTGTGTGCGTCAGTCAGTGTGTGTGTGCGCGTCAGTGTGTGTGTGTGTGTGTGTGTGTCAGTCAGTGTGTGTGTGTCAGGCAGTCAGTGTGTGTGTCAAGCAGTCAGTGTGTGTGTGTGGCAGTCAGTTTATGTGTGGAGGAAGGGGGACACGGGGAGGCTGTGTTTGTCCTGACTCTTCCCTCCCCCACACCCCACGCAGAGCTGCTGATTTGGGGGGGGAGGGGGTGTGCTACCCGGTCGCAGGTCCACCGGCCTGGCCTCACCGCTGGCTTCTTATCCCCCCCCCCCCGGCGCTCCCAGCGCTCTCAGCGAAGATGAGGCGGGCGGAAGGCGGTGGCGTGATGTCACAGGTGGCGTCGGCGTGAGTCCGGTGGCATGTCAGCGGGCGGGAGGCGGTGGCGTGAGTGCGACGGGCCGGAGTGAGGCCGGGTGGTGAGTGCGGCGCAGGGGTGAGAGGTGGGAGGCGGGTGCTGGCTTCTTGTTCTCCTCTTTCCCCCCCCCCCCCCCCCTGGTGATCCCCGCGGAGAAGAGCCGAGTGGGCGGGTGGAAGGCGGCGGCGTGATGCGAGGCGGTGTCGGCATGAGTGCGGTTAGTGCGTCGGTCGGCGTGAGTGCGGCGGGGTGGTGAGTGCGGCGCAGGGTTGGGAGGCGGTGAGTGTGGGTCGGTCCAGAGGCGCACGCGGTGTGAGTGTGGTGTGACTGTCACGGCCTGCGTAGCTATGGGACTGACATACACACACAAACATTATTTGAGACTTATAGATATATATATATATATATCACTTGTGAGCACATTCACATGTCTTAGGGTTTGGTCCCGCTGCGTCCGGCGTTCCTCACCAGCAGGTGTATCCTTCCGAGCCGATCCCAGTCCCCCCTCGCTGCACGCGGTGTAACGCGTCAGCCGCCAGGGGATGCAAAAAAATTGCGATCCTGAGCGGTAACGCGTCACATGGTGCGCTGATGGAGCCTATCAGCATTGGGAGCGGGAGCTGTCAGAGAGCTTCCTCCACAAGGTAGTGTGTCTGTGTGTGTGTGTGTGGACCGGGGGGGTGGGATCAGCACAGAGGAGGGCATTTGTGTGGGGGGAGCTGCTTACCTTCCAGCATACAGCCGGCAGCAGCTCCCTCCTGCAGCGCGGGAGACTGACCCCTGCTGCAGCCATCCGCTGGAAGGGGGGGGTGGTATCGGACGGGAGCAGCAGAAAGCATATGGAGGGGGGGAGTAGCACGGAGAGCAGCAGAGGGCATGTAGGGGGTCCCTCCTGCAGCCCGGGAGACCCCGCTGCAGCCCTCCGCTCAAACCACGCCCCCCGGCCACCGCTCCCACTCCATACAGATCGCATATAGCAGTCCAGTGCCTCTCCACGTGCCGCTTGTCTGCAGTGCGGGCGCGTGGTCTGAGGCAGCGGGGCCTTAGCCTTAAGCAGGTCTGCAACCCTGCCTTTCACCATTATCCCCAGCCTATGCTAATGCTCGCTGTTAACACAGCTTTAAAGCACAGCATGGGAATCAGATGCAAAGCCAGAGAAACCATTCACAGACATGTTTCAACCTTAATGGGTATCATCAGTGTGAAGTTGGTTGTACTGCTGGCTTCGCATTTTCAAGACTGTAGGGTTTACCATCACGTTTTAAGTTATGGTGGGTGAAAAAGGACAAGAACAAGAAACCTCCACCGTATTGCCTATAGCAAATAAAAAGATCAGTTGTGAGCACATTCACATGTCTTAGGCAGGTCTACAACCCTGCCTTTCGCCATTATCCCCAGCATACAGTGCTTCCACTGCAGCAAGGGATTTTGGGAAATTACATGCAAATGAGCACACAATGTGTCACCTTTTGTCTGAAAAACCATTGTTACATGGAGCCCCTATAAGCTAATGCTCGCTGTTAACACAAATATATATATATATATATATATATATATATATATATATATATATATATATATATATATGTCAAAGAAAGGCAAAGCGCACCAGAGTGAATGGCAAAAAGGTGTATTAAAAAACGCAACATATATCACAAACACATGTAATTAAGATTAAAATGAGCTCCTTGCAGTCCTGGTGAGAGTGGTATGATCCAAAGATGAAATGCTGATGGGACCCAGTGTACTAGGTCCCCGAACACCAGCGTGCAGCACACGGGAAATTGGGGGGGGGATCAGAAAGCAAGATCAGCTGATAAACCAGTGATACGTTCAGATGTGCGCACGAACGCATATGGGGGACCCTCCAATACATACTTCTGAGCAGCAGGGCTTCTTACAGCTGACTGGGGGATTTCCAACCACCCTATGCGTGATGACGTGAGATACTAAGCAGGTCGTCACTGCTTAGTATCTCAACTATTCAGATACAAATACAGTAAGACTCTTTAATCTCTCTGCAGCAGTTCTATAATGGTGAACCCCGCTTCAGCTGAATATTGAATAAATGTTTAGGAGTTTGGTGCTGATGGGTGACGTAGTGGATAAACAACAAGGAGAAAAGAACCCACTTAAAGCATTCAATGCCCCCTGTGAAGTATAGTGATAATATTAAAAATAATCTTTAATGCTAAGCTAATTAAAATAATGGGTGTTAAAATACATCAAATGATACACATATATATTAACCCTAAGATGAGTATATATGACACTCCAGGTTAATGTAATAGAGGGACAGTTTGAGGTGTATTAGATCAAACGTGCCCAGAGAACTGATAACACATTCATGCATATATAAACCTCATTACGATCAATGGGACTTCCCCCTTACACTGAGCCTTGAGAAAGCGGTTCTAATTGCGAAACGCGCGTCAGCATGTCACGTGCCCGCGCGCAGTCAGGATTCACGTGGCAGCCTTCCGAGTTGCAGAGCAATCAGCTGCCAGACTGCACGCGTGAACTCCCTTCAATACTGGGCAGGAGTCTTTGTGGTGACTCGACAGCTTATGGTGAGGTTAGGGCTGCTTGAATTCTCTTGATACACTGCTGTATTGGTGGTATTAGCACTCCTGACGGTGGTAGTACATTCATGAATATGTGCATAGGTATACTCATAGCCACACCGTCTATAGGAGTCTATTAGCCACGGCATCTATGTTCATTGTTGACAGCTACCTCTCTATTATCTTGGAGTTTATTATCTGATTTTTAGGTGTATACATGTGGGGTATCTGTGACTGACCATCTATTATTGGTTTAATATATCATATGCTGAGTGCACACCCTCTGTTAAGTGTGTAATTATTGCTTATTAGCAGGACTACGATTAGTCTCACATTTCCATCTTTTCCCACTTATCCACCTTGGGACTTGTTTGACACTTTAGACAGGTCTCGCTACACTTATACACAGTTATATAGTGGTAGAAGCATTCCTGACGGTGGTAGCACATTCATGAATATGTGCATAGGTATACCAACAGCCAAACCGTCTATGGGGATCTATTAGCCATTACACTTGTGTTCTGTGTATGACAGCAAGCTCTTTACCAATTTGGAGTTTATTAGCTGTTTATAGGTGGTCACATGTGGGAGAATATACAGTGTTTAAAATATTGATCTTCCATCATTGAAGCAATATACTATATGCCTAGTGAGAACACACTGATTGGTGTGCATTTATCTATTGCTTATACATAGCAACATTACGACCAGTCTCACATTCCCACTATTATCACCTTGGGACTTGTCTTACACCTAAGACAGGTGATTTTGCAGCCCCACCCCACCTTTGCTCATACCTCACTACCACAATTAGGGAACACTGCATATTAGTTCTCTGGGCACGTTTGATCTAATACACCTCAAACTGTCTCTCTATTACATTAACCCGGAGTGTCATATATACTCATCTTAGGGTTAATATATATGTGTGTCATTTGATGTATTTTAACACCCATTATTTTAATTAGCTTAGCATTAAAGATTATTTTTAATATTACCACTATACTTCACAGGGGGCATTGAGCGCTTTAAGTGGGTTCTTTTCTCCTTGTTGTTTATCTCTCTGCAGCAGAAAGAAATCGCCGGGTGAGACCTTTTCAGAGAGACGATCATCACGTCGCCGGCTTCTCACCAGTTTTGCAAATGTTGCCATCACAGGTATTCTGGGCTTTCTGCATGCCGTGGTAGCAATGCTGTCAAAACTGGCGATTTAAAGAGCCCGGCGATTTTTTTCTTCTGGCGCTTAGTGCATAGGCCCCTTAGTGTTGGTAGAATTGTTGTTACAGTAACAGATATCATAACTTTCACTTACCCAGAGATGAATGCTAAGCCCGTCGATGTTCCCTCCCCGACCGGGTATGAACATTCCACAGCAAGTTCCATGGTAATTGGATAGATTGAAAACCCAAAGAATCCAAACAATGAACAAATAGTTGCCACCAAAACAGCTTGGTTCCGGTAATTGGATGCCTGTACATATAAACATACTGTATATATATATTTGTAAATGTTCGCTCATAAAAGGCTTTATTATTTCTATGGTCTAGCACTGATATTATAGAGTATGCATCATGTATTTAGTGATTTCAAGCACTGGTATGCATAGTTTAATTCTAATAGCAAAATTAGCTAAATAAACACCTGTATTAATGAAGAATCAGAAAAATGCATTCTGTGCATTATGGTCCATATTTATGAAGTGGTGCTATTCCATGAATCGACTGAACATCTACATATTGGGCATCAGTGAAATGCATTGGACTGGCAATGGCTTCTTCAATTCTGGCGAGCACCCAGTGTATTATTCTGGTAATGACACCACCAGACGGTGAAGAGTGGGCTTTAGCGTGAACAAGGAAAATTGCCAAAGCCACCAAGTGTTATCAGACACTCAGCGACCGAATAATGGCCATCCAAATCAGCGGGAAACCTTGTGACGTTACGGTTCTGCAAATATACTCCCCAACAACAGACGCATCTGAAGAGGAAGTGAAAGAGTTCTATGTCGAACTCCAGGATGCCCCAAGCCAAACACCCAATAAGGACATTATCTACATTATTGGTGATTTCAACTCCAAAGTGGGAACTATGGCAGAACCCGAAATCGCTTGAAGATTCGGTTTAGGAGTGCGGAACGAGGCAGGAGACCGACTGGTTCAATTTTGTCAAGAAAATCGGCTAACCATTACAAACACTTGGTTCGAACAACCTAAATGGCGGCTATACACCTGGACGTCACCAAGTGGGGAATACAGACACCAAATTGACTACATCATGTGTCAGAAGAAGTGGCAGAGTTCGATCTTGGCTGTGAAGACATACCCTGGTGCTGATTGCGGAACAGATCACCAACTGCTGGTAGCCACAGTCAAACTCAGATTCTGTAATACCAAACAAACGGCAGCCACAAACAAATTCGATACAGATAAGGTCAGCCACAGCTACACCGTCGAAGTAAAGAACAGAATCGACTTCCTCGCTACAGAAGAGAGGATCCAGACGCGGTGTGGGGAGAAATGAAAGCATGCGTTATCGTAACAGGCTTAGAACATGTCCCGTACAAGAAACCATTGAAATCAGTCCAATGGATTTCCGATTCGACTATCAGCATCGCAGAAGAGAGAAGGAAGCCCAAAAGGTACTGGGAACAGAGAAGATTTCAGAAGACTGAATACAGAATTCCAAAGAGAGGCTAGAAAGGACAAAGAGAATTACTGAAATGAACAATGCCAGAAGATGGAGGAAGTGAACAGGAAAGGTCATAAGCGAGAACTCTACACACACATGAAAAGGGCACGGTCATAATTCAAAGCTCGTAGGGCAATAGTGCATGGAAGCAATGGCCAGGAATTGCATGACCAGCAAGCAATACACATAGAAGTTGTATGAAAGTGAACATCAGAACCATCCGACAGAGGAGAATGAGACACTGGAACTGGTGCTAGATATAATGGAGGAAGAAAAACTAAAAGAGCCATCAGAACACGTATTGTAGAACACCTCAGCAATATTAGGAGAAGCATACTAACGCATAGTGTGTCCAAACATTTTGCTAAGTACCACAATTCCAATACTAAAGGACTAAAATTCACTGCCATTGAGCATGTGCGACAACACTGGAGGGGTCGCAGCAGAGATGTAGATCTGAGCAGACGTGAGATGTATTGGATACACAAATTAAAAACATTAATGCCAAATGGGCTTAATGCAGAATTTGAGATTATCCCATTTCTTATCTAATGCACGGTCTGCTCGGGCCCCTTATCTCTGTATATCCTTTCTGCGACCTCTCCCACTGACATTAGCTATATGTCAGGTGCCTTTTATTATCAATATTGGGTCACTTACTAAATGAACAAAGATTTTTTTATATATATATTTTTATATATATTTTATGTATATTTATATTTTTAATACTTTTGATACATATAAGTGTATATTTTAATCAATCTTAATATGTTACTAATATGTTACTAATTCACTCTTATATTCTTCTCCCCTCTCTCTCCCTCGTTTTTGCTCTGTGAGTTACATAAGAACCAATTAGTTATGGCTCCCTATAAATACCTAGAATATTATCATGATTAGATCCTGAATTTTATTTACTTAGATATTTTATTTACTTAGATGTTGTTTTAAATGCCTATTTGTATTAACACTGCGCCGTTTTTGAACACTGAGTTATTTACCTATTTATTGGAGAACCAGTGTATCTTTTAAATTTTCAATTATATAATTGTTATATTAAATTGGTTAATTGCTTATTTGTTCAATTGTTTAGTATATATAAACCCACAACTCATTAGAGAATTATTCATTGCTCCTGAGGAAGTTGTCTAGTACGACGAAACGCGTAGAGCCACTTTCATTGCTGCAGCTGCTCTTTCTACTGAAGGCTTCAGAGTTGCTGAGTTCCCCCACCGTTTGCCTCCAAGACCGGATGCCGTCACCCCAACAGCGGATGTGACGTCAGACGCCATCTCCCACCCGGTCTGTTGTGAGTCTAAGGAGAAGATCCCCGGTGAGCTGCTCCACACTGAACCAGCACTCCATTTGCCTCAAGTAAAGCCTTATGTGAACTATGATTATGTACACAATGTGAGTACAATTCCTAAAATTTGTTGTTTGTTTATATAAATTTTATGCACGATCGACACTATGGTCTGCCTTTCTTTTGCATGTCTCTGATCCACTCACATCTACTGACGTCTGAGCTGAGGTGCTGATTTCTTATGCTGTAAACCTGGGCTGTTGTTCCTGAAGATCCTGACACCTTTCTACCTGCTGTGTAGATCAATGCTTTTTACCTTTTGACCTGCTGTAAGTAGGCATTGCTATAGAGCCAAGACATACATGTTTTATCCAGATTGAAAAGAACTTATTACACTATTGTATGCATTTATTTTTTATTTTTCATGGTGTATCCCTGCTATCTTCGCTCCCTTCCCATCCCGGACAAGCTACTATTGAAAGGAATCTGTACACATTCCTGGAAGGTTGAGAATTTGATCAGTGATCACCTTGACACATTTTATTTTGAATTTTAATTTTGTGCACTATTTTATCACAGATTGGGTGTGGTTAGCGCCGGTAACAAATCACTTTAAGTTCATAATGGAGGAAGAAGTCATACGGGCAATGAAGCAATTAGCCAACAGAAAAGCCCCAGGAATTGATGGCAGAATTGCTCAAGCCCATACCAGCGGCAGCATTAACAGCATATGTAAACGAATATGGAGCACGTGTGACTGGCCGAAAGAATGGAAAAGAGCAGTATTCATCCCAAATCCGAAGAAGGGTGACACGAAGGATTGCTCGAATTACCGCACCATTGCCTTGATACCACATGCAAGTAAAATCCTTCTGAAGATTACCCAACAACGCTTGAGTACCAGATGTGCAAACTGGCTTCAGGAAAGGCAGAGGCACTCATGATCACATTTCCAACCGTCGATAGATTAAGGAAAAAAACATAGTATCAGAAAGATCTCTACATGTGTTTCATCGATTTACTCAAAGGCGTTTGATGTAATTGAGCACAACAAGCTCTGGATCTGCCTGAAGGAAATGGGCACACCACCACACCTGACCAAACTGATAAGATCACTCTATTAAGATCAAGAAGCTACAGTCCGAACACCATACAGAGACACAGATTGGCTCAAGATCGGAAAGGGCACACGCCAAGGATGCATCCTGTCACCAGCAGCTTTCAACATGTATGCAGAAGCGGTCATGCGGTGAGCAGGCCTGGATGAGTCCAAGATTGGCGTGAAAATAGGAGACTGAAACATCAACAACCTCCGATACGCCGATGATAGTACCCAGCTGGCTGAAAACAAGAAGGATCTCAAACATCTGATCATGAAAGTCAAACAAAAAAGTGAGAAGGTTGGATTGCACCTGAACATTAAGAAGACAAAGATCATGACAACAGCAAAAAATGCTAATGTCAATATCAAGATCAATAATGAAGAAATTGAAGTGGTTAAAGATTTCATCTTCCTTGGCTCCAAAATTGATCGTGATGGCGACTGCACCCGAGATCAAGAGATACCCGGCACTTGGAAGAAATGCGATGATCAGTATGAACAACATCTGGAAGACTAAAGACATCAGCTTGGCAACTAAATGCAGATTGGTCAGTGCGATCGTTTTCCCAATAGAAATGTATGGCTGCGAAACCTGGACTCTGGGAAAGGCAGATAGGCAAAAGATCAATGCATTTGAATTGTGGTGCTGGAGACATCTGCTGCGCATTCCGTGGACAGCCAGAACAACGAACAAAGCAGTCCTGGAACGGACCAAACCGATAATCTCATTGGAGGTCAAAATAACAAAGCAAAAGCTCTCCTACTTTGATCACATCATGCGAAGCAAGTCGCTTGAGAGGGACGTCATTCTTGGAAAGACTGGTGGTAAAAGAGGAAGAGCTCGCCCAAGAACTCGCTGGCTAGATACCATCAAGAAAGATACTGGACTGAACATAGCAGAATTGAAAGAAGCCGTGACAGATTGGAAGACATGGAGTACACTGATCCATAGAGTGGCCGAATGTAGTACTATTCCATTAGGCACCTTCTGGTGCCGGAAGACCCCTTACAGCCCAGCAAGGGAATGTCTTATTGAATAGCATTGATTAGTAAACATGGGCCTATTTCCCTTCATTGATGACCCTGTCATCTAAATATTTTATCATTCAAAACTATTGGGCATTAATAAAATATTGTACTTTCCTAATTTTAGATTATTTTGGCAATTAAGAGTCTTAAAAATTATTAACATCTATATATTAATTAAAAAATATTTAAAATCTGGCATTACATTTTCAAATCAAACAATCGAATTGAAATATAAACTTTATTATACATTTTTTTTCTACTAACACCAGTAATACATGAATATGTGCTATAGCTGCATACATTTGTAATTACACAGAAAATACTGTTCATATTTGCACAACAGTTACATTAAGATAATAGCACATGACGTGGTACTGCCCCGGGAACAGACCTACATATTCATGTATTAACTAGATAAGTCAATTGCAGAAGTTATAAATCTGAATCGGCACCTATATATAATTCAGATCAAATGCTTAATTAGGAAACACATACAAATGTTGTTTTGTTTTATACTTTTGGAATACATAAGCATATGCAGTTCTTCTTTGGGAATATGAATAATATTTCGATGAATAATATTTTGTGATTTTAAAATCCCTCACTACCATAATTTATTAACTTCATTATCATTTTTCTTTACTTTTTTTCCCCATACGTTTCCTCCAGATGAGGCTAATCAGCTTCCTGATAGTTTCCTTTTGTAATATACTTGCAGTATATACAGGCATACCCCGCTTTAAGTACACTCACTTTAAGTACACTCGCAAGTAAGTACATATCGCCCAATAGGCAAATGGCAGCTCGCGCATGCGCCTGTCATCACGTTCTGAACAGCAATCGCGGCTCCCTACCTGTACCGAAGCTGTGCACAAGTGGGGAGACTATAGAGCCTGTTACAAATGCGTTATTTACATCAGTTATGCCTGTATATGACGATTGCAGTACAGTACATGCATCGATAAGTGGGAAAAGGTAGTGCTTCACTTTAAGTACATTTTCGCTTTACATACATGCTCCGGTCCCATTGCGTATGTTAATGCGGGGTATGCCTGTACATTTTGACCACAGGAGAAATTGGCATTTCAAAATTTATTTTTGACATATCAGCTACTGATTTAACCTAAAATATAGCTTAATATTCTAGTGTGTATGTCTCATTTATTATTAACGTATTTTCTTTCATTCAAAGATCTTAGAATAAATTCAATATGCTCACCAATGCAAACGCAATACTTGCTAGAGCAGTCAAAGAGAAACATATCTTGACAACCTCTATGAACTGTTTTGTTCTGTCAACATATAGTCCAACAAGAAAGGCACCAGCAATTCCAAAGAAAATAAACAGGGCCCCACACAAACCTGAGAAAAACTGGGGGGAAAAAAACAAGATTTTGTAAATGTGTAGATTAACTAGATTTGTTTTGACAATGTCTACTTATTGTTTTCAATTGAGTTCAAATATACATTTAAAATAGTACCCACTCATTGGGCAGAAGTAACCAGCTTTCTGCAGGCCAGACAATCAAAAATAGAGAACTTTCCATGTAATAGCTTTTGATTATTCTATACTTTGAAAAGTAAAAAATAAGATACATGCTATAAAAGATTTGACAAACACAATGTGATGAGGATTAACATTTCCATAAATCATACTAGTGTTTATAGGAAAAACATACCTAAATAGATTGGTCATCTACCTCTATGCAAGGGGAGGGCTATATGTGAAATCACTTTTTTTTCCCCACCCAAGAAAATCATGAGATAAAATGTAAAAAAAAAAAATAATAGAGTTGAAAGCGTACAACAGAAGATCCAAACCCGACTGGCCACAGTCACTAAATAATTATGTATCACTCTATACACTGTATCACTCCTAGTATGTTTGTTATATTGTAAAATTTAAGATGAGACAATGTAGAAAGACAATGCTGGTGTGGTGCAAAACCAAACCCTTATTTATTGGGCATCATTTCCGGTGGCTACGTTTACATCTCAAGAAATTCAATATTTCCGGAAATTTTGATAAGTGTTCCAGCTCCAAAAGCACAATTCCATTCAGGTAAGTTAGAGAAACATCTTTAGAATCGGTTATTACAGGTGTCTCATTATGATGTCTCTTTAGTGCAATAAGTTAGAGAAATTCAACAAAGTTATTTAAATAAAATCCAGACCCTTTGGGGAGGGGAGAGTGAGAGGTAACTGACCACTCCTGGGAAACATGATTTAAATAATATAATATATTTTACATATTTAAATTAACTTTCTTCCTAGGTACCTCAGGTGTGTTAACAGATATCTCTCCATGTGGAGTATAAGTGATTCTATTTGGATGTATACAAGTCAATGGGTACTCAACTAAAGCTCTGTCTCTGCCTCAATGTTCTCTCCTGTATTCTTTAGCACAGCGGTGCCCAAAGTGGGAGGCGCACCCTGAGATTTTTAGGGGGGGGGGGCACGGCTGTTACACAGACCCCACGCTTCCCCGAAAGCATTTAAAATAAATGCCGGGGATTGCGAGGCCTCTGTAACTTTTACTTACCTTTCCTTCCAGCGACACTTTTCCATGGCAACCCAGAGTCAAATGACATTGCCATGGCATCGTGATGCCATTTGACGCCGGGGCCGTGCAGGGAGTGTGGGCATGAGCCGGAGGGGAGTGGAGACAGGGGGACGCATGTCAGAAACTTTGCGCGTCCCTGCTTTAGCAGAATGCCTATTCCAGGGTCTGGATTATAAAATGGTGAGTTTGCAGCAAAACTGATTTTGCAACAAAAAAAAATCACAATTGAAAATGGGCACATTTCACCTTGCTCACAAACTTAAGCAAAAAGTTTTTACGAGATGAAATTAGGTAGTCCTTTATCTCTTTGATTTAAATAATATTTTAAAATATTTTGAGGGTCATTGAAATTGCGTTAATTATGAATTTCCAATAACTACTTCGATCACTCAACCTTTGTCATTGGCCCTATATTAATTTCTTATTTTGTATGAGCACAGAGCTGGTCATTTTAATGTGTTTTTGTGCAGTCTAGATCCAAGCTTTATGAGTAGCCTAAAGCTATTGTATGTATATTGAATTATGAGGGGAATGATTGAAATGATTTAGATAAGTGAATGAGTCTAAATCCTAATATATATTAGGTGGGACAGTGCTGTTTAAAGCATCTATGTACAGCAGGAAAAGATATATTAAAAAATATATATTAAAACAGTCTTACATTTGAATATCCCCTGAAACATAGGATCTGTTCCAGAAATGTTGAAAAGGCAGTGAAAATACCAGCACCTCCGCCAAAACATAGCATTAGGATTATGTAAGCTTTATTTCTCATGAGCTGTGAAAAAAATAATAATAATTAGAAGACAAGAATCTTAAAATGAAAACTTACTGTAAACAACTTTATAAATGAGTTACTTTTAAATTGTGTATATCTGTTGTATGTTGGCAGTATCTGCAGGGAGTTGGGGGTGGAGGGGGGGGGGGGAGTTAGGATTGAAGGGCAGTCATTTTGATGCTGGAATTGGGGAAGGAGTAAAAGTGCTAATATTGCACATTTCAACAGTGTTTGTCTCTACGCTCTAATTTAGGATCCCATGTGGTGACAACAGGGAGAGCCCCCATCTTTCAGTCGGTTTAAGGAAATGGGTTAGAATAGTGTAGGAATAGTAGAATAGTGTAGGAGTGGAAGCAGGTAACTCGAAGACAACAACCTGCTTTTGAAACTACTGTATTTAAACCAACAAGTATGATGATCATTTTTTTTTAACCCCATACCCCCTTAACTTTTTACAGGATGGAAACCGGGGGAGAACCACAGAGCTGAACCAGTGAGGGTACAGGTGTTTCTCTTCTCCCCTGAGGAAACAAAATGGCGGTTTAAATCTCCCACATCATGAAGGTCAACAGGAAGTTACAACTTCCTCCGGTGTGGTTTCTTTTTGGACGGCCATTAAAATCCCAGAGCAAAATTAGAAATTATCGCAGGAACCGGGGAGTCCCCAGAGTAGAAAATAGTGCAGTTCACTTTCAAGGACCCCCTGATTACCATCCTGTAATCTGTAAACCACAGCAACATAATACACTAATTGTTATCCCCTTGGAGCTGTTTGAGAGAAATACAACATTTCTGACCAATGACAAGTTAGGGTTGAGCCATGTGTTCATACATATCATATATTGTCTTCTCAATATGACTTACCTGTTTTAAACCAGAAATGAAGGGCTCGGATGAAGAATTAACTGCACTTGCTGATGGTGGTGATGGAGGGGCTTTTTCAGAAATCCCTGCATTTGCCAGAATGCAGGCAACTACTGCAGGTATGGCATAGATTCCAATCTTTACATAGAAAAAATGCAAACAAGAATTAACTGTTTAGTGTTAGCCGGCTGCATGTTACATTAAACTGATGCAATGAAAATGACTGATAAATGTTTCACTTACCATACGTGGAATATCTGTATTCACAGATACTAGGGCTGGTGATAATATGTTAGCTAGAAGTATGCCAAGAGGATTTGCTGGATAAAAAAATAATAATAATAATAAATTAAAAAAAAATAAAAAAAAAATATATATATATATATAGTATAAAGGACCATCTAGTATACATTTCTTCTTGGATTCTAATTCACATTTTCCCTTAAAGGAGCAACTTCCCAAAACCATTTTTTTTTTTACCTTTGAAGAACCAAGGCTCAGCTCCGGGGGCTCGTTGCCGATAATATTTCACTTTTACATTTGAACAGTTTCTGGAAAAACTGCCAATATGGCCGCTGAGGTCACCCACAGAAAGTGGTGACGTCATCTGCCGATGGTGACATGGTTTTCTATTGGCTGCTGGAGCCAAAGCTGACCCGACAGCCAGATTTAGGGGCTAATTTACCAACAGTGAATTGGAAGCAGCGCTGTTTAGCTCTGCAAACCCCCTGCAGCCACAAAGGTAAGAAGGAAAAAACAAAAACAAGCACATAGTACTTCCTTAAAGTTTACTAAATGATGTATCCATAACTCGCATGCATACTGTTTTTTGGTATAATGTGATGCACATATTATCAAATAATTTGCTGGTAAATTTATATACATTTGTGTTTATTTAAAGTTCAAAACAGGAGCACAACCTATTTATTCAGGGGCTCGTGCCCTGCCTGGTCCAGGTAGTAGTTTTGCAGGACTAAGCAGATGTGCGTATTTCTAGATTTTTTTGTATACTTAAAACTGAATGTACTTAGTACTGTAACACATTCTCTGTAATTTCTATTATATGTGTATAATATATTCTGTGATATGTATCACGTATATGAATATATGAAGGAGTAGCAATAAGTGAATACACTCAGTTATGAAACATCTTTCATCATTTTTATTTTTTGTTTCATGATTTAAGATATATTTAAGAGTTCTGCAACTGTGCTACTACTGTACAACTCTATTACTATGTTACAAGTAACCGACACTTGAAAATAAAGTTTTAGCAAACATGTAAAATGTAAAATGAGAAAAACTAATTTAAAATCAAAACCCCCCAAAATAGATGTACATGATGGAATATCACAACAAAATAATACGTGATCATAAAAAAAGAAGAAAAAGTATATAGGTGTTTGTAGAACTAAAAGTGGCCCTGTGTTTACTAAGACATGTACCCAGAATAAATATAAAAAGGTTTGGCCTACTAGTGATGAAGGCAGTTACATACAGATGTATTAAGATGTATTGCCAACGTATGCACGAGAAGCCAAGTTTAAATCCCCGGCAATTATTTACGTTATGTGGGGTGATCGCGACTGGAGTTTTAGCGTCAGTCGTAGTACTCTGCAGTAATGATAGGCGGTGCTAATGTGCTAGTGTGTCTTTAATCTAAAAGTAATGTAACCCATCCCTTATTCCTGTTCATTTCATATGATATCCCATTTATTTAAATGTAAACCACCACTTATTCCCCTAAGTATTTTTAAAGTATGATTTTTTTATAAGTTAGATTACAGTAAATGAAAGTTTGGAGATAAATAACAAAGACTTTGTGAAATAATATAATCTTCAACCGACATCTTGTTTGGGCTGGCTCTTTAGTTCCTCTCTTCAAATTGTTCGTAATGGCCTTCTTTCCCTTGGAGCTGTTATAGTTGACTTCTTTGGACCACTGGGAATATTGCTCAAAAGTCACATGGTATTGGAAGATTAGCTGAACATATTAATTTGGCTGTCCTCGGCAGTTTGCAAGATATCTTGCCAAAGCTTCCGCTAGTATTTGTTAAAGCCGGATGTCACTTACTGCATTCTCATGGATCATCTCTGGTCTTTGCCCCTGTGATGCTGCAGGTGTGCTCTGGAAAGCAGGCACAGTTAACTGCTCTGGGATTATACTTTCCTGCAGGTCTGTGCCTGCATCACCTGGGCTCGTATCCAACATTTTTTCCTTGACTGGGATGTTGGCGACTAGCTGGGTAGACAGGGTGTGGGGGTTGTTCATCCAGATGTCTCAGTATGCTGTGGGCACAGAATAGAGACCTGCAATGTCCCTCACCATGTCTTTCACCATTTGGTCCAACCTTTCCAAAATAAGGTCAATTTGTCCTTCCACTGTGTTCCGTCTGACCCATGTCTGCTCCAAATGCGGTGGCACAGGAGTACATGCATCTTGTACAGGGGGATCATAATCGAACATTGCAAATGAACTTGACATTGCCAAGCTGCGTCTGACCAAGTCGCCAGTTGCAGCTAGGCTAGTAGAGCTTTTTTTTACCTTGTTGGGGTTTAGTCCAATTTGGGCTGACCTGATTCTGGAGCAAGGTCAGCCAGGTCCGAGTTGGGCTATGCAAGGTGTGATGTGGCTGGGTCTGGAGCGAAAGCAAGATTCCTGGGTCCAGGAACTTGAATGGCAAGGGTTTTTGTCATCTTATTTCTCCACGTCAGTTCCGGATTCTAAACCTTTGGCGTTTTGGGTGCTGCTTTGTCCTCTTTCCTCACTCTAGTCTTTTTGTTTATGGGGGTCTCTGGTAGAGTTGGAAGCAGGCATCTTTCACTTTCTTAGGCTTTTTGCTGGTACAGCAGCAGTAAGCAGCTTCGTGCGTCAGTAGAAGTTGGATCTATTCACCCTTCAAGCACAAGATATTGAAAGCACAAGAGTTCGTTCTGATCAAGACCTGTTAGTGTGGCAATGCAATTGCTGTGAGCTTTTATCTACAGTACTGCCGACGTCACAGGGGCAGCATTTGGTGTTGGGTGAGGCCAAGTTGGTGATTGGTTGGTGACTGTTGAAAGGTGTTAAAAGTAGGCATATACCTGTACCTGCCGTTTTACTTGTATAATACAGAACAACAAAGATGTGATTCACAGTGAATAAACATTTATTAGTGTTTCAGTTCTTCTGAAAAGCAGCAATGACGAAGATAATTACCAAACAAACTAGCATGGCGATAATGCACATGTACAAGAAGGAATCCAGAACAAGGCACAGCCAGCGGTGGCTACAGGAAGTGGGCAACCAGGTGTCACTAGACTGTGTTCGGTATCATTCCAAAGGGAAGACAAAGATTCATAAAATGGTTTACAGGGTCAGAACCGAATAAGTACAGTACTATATACACTTTTGCTTCTATTGTTTTTCTTAACACAGCCACACAGTATGCCTTTGCATCTGCACTCTTTTAATCTTTATTATGTTCCTAATTTTCACAGTGAAACGATTTGGCTGGTGGATAAGATCAGCCTTGAAAACGATGAGCGATCTGCTGCAGAGGTTCGGGAGATTCTGCAGAAGAAACATGATATTCCAGTTTCTTAGTTCAGCATCAGACTAATGAGATTGTGAATTGGACTGGACCTTTGGACGTGTAAGGTAAAGATCTGTACTTTACCTAAAGTATCGAACGAAGAGAAAAGAAACCCCTATAATGAGAGCACTCAAATTGGCTAGGAACCGTATTTATTTTAATTCGCCAATTTGTCATCGTTATGCCTCCCTTCTAGGCATACCTAATCATTGACTTTATTTGATCTGATTTCTTAAATAAAAGTTATTTTAATCAAACCACCATTGCTATTAGAATTGTTCAGTTAGGTGTCTCTCTCTTGGTGTTCCTTTATCCTAGCCAATTTGAGTGCTCTCATTATAGGGGTTTTGTTTTCTCTTCGTTCGATTGTTTAGCCATTACCCCTGATAGTAGCACCTTTAGTCAAGCTGTAGCGAGGGTCTTCTTTCCTTTCCCCATTCCCCTGTTTCCGTGTCCTTTACCTAAAGTACAAATAAAGTTTAATGTCTGTTTGCCTAACCTGTAGCATGCTTATTGTATAGAAGATTGAAGTACTGTACTGCAGCATATAGTAGGAGGGTGGGGAGAGGTTTGCCTGCAAGGTAATATCTTTGCTTCCTTATAACCCCACATAAGAGAACCCCATTTTTTCTTATTGCAGTGTTTTCCATGGTACGGGATGTTAACAAGATTAAGAGTTGATCAAGCCCCTGCATAGATGGAGAGTGGAGAAAGATTTGATGTTATATTTTCAGATAAAACATCAGTCGCCTTGAAAAGATTTTCCACTATGGCATTCAAGAAAAGAAAAACATTTATCCCTGAAACCTCAGCCAAAACATCCACTCAAGCTTCATGTGTGGGGGGCAATCTCATTGTGTGACTGTGTGTGTCAGTCAGTGTGTGTGTGTCTCTCTCTGTGTCCTGCCCCCCCCTCTCTCTCTTAACACCCCCCACCCCCGTTAGAGCTGCGGACAGGGCTGTGAGTGTCCTGCTGCAGCCAGCTGCTGGTGCCTTCAGCCGGAGCAGCCTCCCCTCTCTCCCCCCCACCCCCCGCCAGAGGTACGGATTCCTGCTTCTTTGTGGGTGAAGGTTCCCATGAACAGTTTAGGAAGCCTGACAATTGCACTTCCAATTAGTGCTTGGGGGTTCAGTGTTCTAGATGATGGCACTTAATGCTTTATCTTAAATTGGCAGAGTATGCTGCAATATCCACCCCAGGGAAAAGTAATACGTGGCTGCAGGGAAGTGACAAAGGGACAGACGATGGGGACACTGACCCACTGATTGTAGAGCAGGAGGTATGCAGTCCAAGGAGTTCTTGTTTAAAAAAAAAAAATAATGCCCCTCACAGAGACCTCATCATGTACACTGCCCTGCTCGGGTGACAAGTAACCAGGATGAATGTTTACCTTCCAGTTGTCATCTGTGTTTGAAAAGAACATTTAGTATTGACAGAAGCCAAACACGGCTGGAGCAGCCCCTCCCCCCTTGTCCCCTACCCCCCTTGGCGGAGGTACTGACACATGGCTGGAGCAGCCGGGGTGTGTCCGTGTCCCTCCGTCTGTCCTGCGCTGACTCCTGCTGGTGGAAGCTGGCAACACTGATAGCCTTTTCTGCCAGGAGTGATGTCACCCGTCACCACTGACTTCCGTCTCCAATCAACTGCATTCACGTCACTAAATAAGTTTCTCTTCAATAATGTATTGTTTTCAGTTTCTGTAGCAGCAGACATGTATCAGCCGCTGATGGTATGTGAACACCTTTATTTGACCATTGGTTAGCAAATGGTGTGATAATATTTCTGGCTTTTAACAATGTGTAGTCCAGAGAATGGTGCACTCACGGTACTTAAAAGAACTGCCACAGGTGCTCAGCAACAACGGTCATGTGTAACAACACAAACCGCCGACAATCCAAATAATCGAAAAGATAATGTGAAATGGACAAAGTGTGCAATATATACTCTTTCAGGGCACCATCTAGAAAAAAGGGCGCAAAAAAAGCATTATGCTACTGTTCCAAAACACAAGTAACATACAATAAAATGACAGTATCGTAAAATAACAATTATGTAAATATAAATAAAAATGATAAAAACAACAACAAATAACATTGGAGTGATAAAACACATATAAATACATGAAACATGATGGAAGGAAAATGTGTATATAACATTAAAAAAAAGTTTTTAAAAAAGTGCAGGGTACGGGGTATGTCCGCATCTGCCATGATAAATGATATAGGGAGTAGAGATCGTCGATATTGGGGTGATTATGAGGGGACACTGACAGAGACAACATGGAATCAACATTATGGTATTTTGTATTGCACTGTTTAGGGGACATGGAATGTGCACAAGTGCCTGGCTACTGCATTTGAAAGACAAGTGCCTCATCAGAAAATGGCTAACCACAAGTTTCTCTTTTTAGGAATAGGGTGTTACAAATGAGGAAAATCTACGAGTCATGATCACAAGTTGTTTTTGTGTATTTTGCAAGTAATTTGCTATTTATGTATTATCCGCTTTATTAGTATTTTTTCTATTCTCAGCGTCACCCATGTATTATTGCTGATGTAGCAATGTAAATGCCCATATTTTGTGTATATAAGCTCTGTTCAGAAATGACAAAACTAGAGTAATTTATCACTTGTATGTGTACTTGTAGTTTTAATCAATAAACCTGCTTTTTTTGAACCAATATTATTATTATTTTATTTTTTAATATTACAGTTTGCGTAGCCTGCAGGATCCCAGATATCCAGGGACGGTGTCCGAACCCAACCAAAGGAACTTCCACCAGGACGCACAATTCTGCACAGAAACCAAGGTAAAGACACATTTTTAAATGCCTACATAATTGTGCCTCTTGTTGTTAGTACTTCTGAGGGTAAGATTGACCTTGATCACGGGAATCCTGAAAAGCAGGTTGATTAATTTTTACTGTGTAACACTTTTTACTGTGTGTAAACACTCTGTGAGTGATAAACTAACTGTGTGTTAGGAGAAAAATTATGTGCGAGTAAGACATAAATCTGTGTGATAATAGAATTTGCTGTGTGTAAAACATGAGTCAGAATAGGTCAAAAATAGGGTTTGTCCCAGAGAAAGGGAGCCCAGAACAATGTATGTGTTTTAATTATGGTCCAGACACATGATGATATATAAAAAACTGGGAGAAAAATGAGTGTTGGCCACAAGGTGGTACATGGGATGTAGGAAAATTGAAGGAATTAAGGGATATATTGACTAAATATAAGAAAACATCTGCCACAGAGTGGACATGTTATTTTAAATGGTATGAGGAAAATGAGAAAAGACATAAAGAATCAGTGAAGACGTCATGGAAACACACCACTGAGAAACTAAAAGGTGAGCTAGGTAAAACACAAGAATCAATGGACAAATTGTCAGAAACAGAAGAAAAATATAAAAAGGATTTAGTTCACGAAAAAGAAAAAAGTAGATGAACTGACAGCCCAAGTCCAATTCCGTATGAAAGAAAAACCTAGGTTATATCCTAGTCTTCCTACTACCCCTTTCCCCCCCACCACCAGAGGAAGAATGTCTTACTATTTATACAGGAATAAAAACCCCTTATACACTCACCTTGCCCGTGGGGACCATTTATTAAAATACAGATGGATTTATAGAATTACCTAAATGTCTACATTTATCTCTATGTATTGGTGATACTTTGTACCTTTTCATGTTGGGTAGAAGCTTACCCATGTGCTAAGGCAGATTCACACACGGTTGGGAAACGATTATTGTAGGAATTCTTTCTCCGATATGGTTGACCCCATCATGTATACTCTGATAGGGGTACCCATTTCACGTGACAGTTAGTACAAGATATATCCAAGGCATTGGGTATACCATATCATTGCTTTCTCACGATCCAGGGGGACATGGGGGATGAAAATACACAAAAAGGAAACAATCTAAGTGCAGATGTACAAAATGAAAGGGAATAATCCCTGGTGAATCTTGGCTCCTATGTACAGCCTACTCACAGGAAGGTAATGATTTTCAAGCAGAAATGACAGTGGGTGGACTGTGGGCATCGATATTGCCCCTGTACACACTGCAACAGCCGAGCCGGAAGTGACATCAACATCCGGGGACGGGCGACGGAGCGGTGTCTCCTACGTACCCACGCGGGGTGCAGCCGAAGTGAGAGGCGGCATTTATCTCCCAGTGGTCACACTAAAGCTATTTGTAGCTTACATGCTGTTTTTATTTGGCAACACTAAGTGTGCATTTTTAAGAATTTTTATAAATTGTTTGAATTATCTGATCTGTGCTATGTGCGTACTCTTTCTTCTTGCTGAGGTCGTATTCCCCAAGTGAAGAAGCCGTTCTGCAATATCGATGCCCACAGTCCACCCACTGTCATTTCTGCTTGAAAACCATTACCTTCCTGTGAGTAGGCTGTACATAGGAGCCAAGATTCACCAGGGATTATTCCCTTTCATTTTGTACACCTGCACTTAGATTGTTTCTTTTTTGTGTGTTTTTATCGCCCCTGTTCCCCCTGGATCGTGAGAAAGCAGTTCTACATTTTGGGGAATAGTGAAGACAACCCCACCGGAGGGTAGAAGCAGGGGGGTGACACTTTAATATTGTTTTTGCACTTGCTATTTACATTTTGCACTATTATCACTATAAGTCACAATTTAATCATTTGTTTAGTAAGCACTGTTTAGGGTGTTAGCACCTTTTATATTCACCATATTTTGGCACAATTATACCATATCATTTGCATTGCTCACATCACCCACAGAGTGCAGGGGCGGTGAAACGTGTAAATGGTACACTCAAGAATGGAATTGCTAAAATATCAGCTGAGACAGTATTAAAATGGCCACTAGCATTGATGTATATACTGTGACAAACGGCTTACTCCGGGACTCCGTCGTTTGTCCGGGACTGTTTAGAACACGGTCTTTTAGGGTAGGTTAAATGATGAGGCGTCACGTACTGTTCCTTTAAACAGGCTATGCCTGGTTTATTCAGTCCCAGGCACTGAGACTGCCACAGTGCATACAACAGAAAACAGATCAAAACAAAAGCTGCTCACCTGAGCGATAACTTAACTTAGATATCCCTGACTCAGGGTTGGACGTGGCTTTTCCACTTCCAACATCAAAACACGGTACTTTTGCAGTCTTACACAAATGAACAGAAAGATTGAACCTGTTTGGGGAAGAGGCTTCTCCCCTCTGTAGTTCAGCAGCCTTCCAGCCTCCTGGCTCTTGTGGGGAGACCAGAGCAAACAGGAAATCAGTCTTTCATACCTGATTCCTAATTAGCATGACAGGTGACAGAAATCAGGCAGCAGACAAACTCTGGTCTGGATCTCTCATCCCTCAGTTCCAGCGCTTGCCAAACTGTGGGATGGAGTGTATGTATTATAAGGCTGCACTCCCAGGCCAAACAGGATAGAAACTGTCTAGTATCCTGGGAGCCCTATATACGGAATTTATTACCATCCCCTGGTTTCTGTCACAATACCTAGTACTCCAGCACGAAAGCACAAATGATCCCTGTATGACATTCTGATGGGGAGACCAATGAACACAGGGATTACAAAAGAATTATTAATAAAGGATCAGGTAATCCAGGATGAGACCATAAATAAATATTGTATGTCACTAATGAAAACTTTGCAGTCTATCTTTACACAGGTCAAAGCTGTACCACCAACCAAAGAATCGTCTAAGACCCATCGTCTGGAAGCTGGAGATTGGATCTTTGTAAAGCATTTGTAAAAGAAAACAGCGCTGCATCATACTGGATTCTGACTTTTATTGTATCTTTCTTTACATAAATCTACAAACCTGTCAAAGGATGTGAGGAACCAGACTTATCGTTCTTAAGAAAAAAATACTTTAAAAAAAATGTTTTAATAGTAATAGGCTGGTACTCTTGAGGCCAAGCTGATAGCAGCAGGGTAGGCGCTTTAAGGGACTTATTGTACATCCAGCGAAGCAGATGCTTGGGACGTTTTCGCCACAGGTGGCTTGAACTGCGGATTTGGTGGATATAGAATTATACCCCAAGTATGCAAATAATGTGATGAAAGATACTGTATGAATAACTTGGCCTACCTAATCTGCCCATTTTCCCATCTGCTGTAAAACCTCAGATCCCATTTGATTCTTGGCCTTCTTTTTATATTTACGATAGCTTTTGTATCTCTTGATTATTATTTTCTAAGCTTGTACTAATCTCCCTGATACAAAGGTCGGTTGCTTTGAAATAGTGCATAGTCTTTCCTGCCCTGTCCTTTCTATATAGAGTATAACCTGGTATAGCAAATGTTCCAGTCCTGATTTTTATTGTACTACGACTCAGTAATATCCACAAAATGTAAATCATACCATGTCATTATTGCAATTATTCCTTGGGTTTTATTTCCCAAACTACGAGTATTTCAGAGAATGTACTGGTAAAGTACATTTAAATCCACGCTTGTCCAGTGCTGAGGTGGATTATATGTAATGGACCATACAGTATGATATTTTGCAGTTCAAAAACATATTTTCTGCAGTTATGTACACTGGCGACACACTTTATTCGAGCTTGGCTAGTCCCACGAATTCGGGTATACCCGGGTGTATTGAGGTTTGTGACTGTTTTCTGCCCGAATGCATTGAGTTATTTTCCAAGCAGGGATTGAAGCATTTTATTCCCGCTGGCTGCAATACTGCACAGTATATATATATATATATATATATATATATATATATATATACTGCATTATAATTCATGAATTTATGCCATCTGGTAGACACGCGAAGCATTGCAGCCTATTAAATCCTAATCATTATCATTTAACAGATCAGTCGCCCATCAGCCAGGCATGAACCCAGGCTGGGAAGGCAAATGCAACGGGGCTTGTCAGAGGTGAGGAGCGGCGCATTCCAGGTATCTGCCAGGTACATACCGGGTATTTGCTCGAATAAAGTGTGTCGGTGCAGTATTACCAGTGCCTCTCTGAAATCTTGTTCCCATTACTTTAAATTAGGAACCAATCATTAATATTCAAGTAAGCACATTCATAGTCTTCTAATTAATCTATTGTATGTGTATGTATCAAAGTAGCAATACCCCTTGCATATTTTGTATTTATTTTATAACTTTGGTAACCCATGTTCCTAAGATATTTACCTTTTTATGTGGCAGTGTTTTTGTTTCCCTTAGGAAAATCTATATGGCCACCATCCAAGTTAATTAACTGTTTCCTTTGCTAAAGTGTTGGATGAGGTGTCATTTAAAAAAATACTATTAAATTCTGGATATACAGTATATGGATATAACACTCTTCTATTTATCAGAAAGCTCTATTAATATGTTGAAAAATTCCCTTGGCTTCTAACGTGTGTTTCCATGGAAAACACACCAGCTGTTTTAGACCTCATTAAATACATAATTGCAAGTCTGAGAGGAAAAACATAAGCCACATAAACATAGCTCATTGTGGGTTGTTAGTGTGCATGTAACAGGGTGAATCCCCTGTCAGGTAATAAGACCTATTGACAGAGCCTGAGAAGGTACAGAGAAGGTTAAAGCAAGCGGGCTGCCTTAACTGCCTGCTCACCCGAATCATTAAAGGCCTTTAAAAAGCCTGCAGCATTGACTTCAGGGAGATCTCTAATCAAGGAAAATGACCTGAACTGCTGAAGAGATCACGCAGGAACTATTTCTCTCTGACCCAGGAAATTACTGGACCGCGGTGGAGAGAAGCCTGCACCGGGACTCTTCTCCCCACCTCTTAGTCAGACTGGAGGAAGCCAAGGCCCGAAGCAAGCCAGGGCCCGAAGCTAACTAACCTCCATCTGTGAACTGTTTATCTGACTCTTGTTGGTAAGGGGCCTAGCCCCCCAATCCATAGATAGGGTTGTGTGGTCTAGTCTGTGCTCACTAGGGTAGTTGGCTCTGTTTTTTGTTTTCCTCTAACCCTGTTTTGCTCATCAATAAGCTGTGTTTTTGTTGTTTAAACCCATCGGCTAATAAAAGCCTATTTTCTCTTTGAATGCGTTTCCTGTTCTATAAGCCTCTGCACACATATCCTACAGTCCATTATTGACAATTTGGGAATTAGTAATGTCACATTAATAATAATAATAATAATTGTTTGTTCTTGTATAGCGCTGCTAGTTTTTACGTAGCGCTTTACAGAGACATTTTGCAGACACAGTCCCAGCCTCGTGGAGTTTACAATCTATGTTTTTGGTGCCTGTGGCACACGGAGATAAAGTGACTTGCCCAAGGTCAAACTCAGTGCCAGTCAGTGTCTTTACTCACCGAGTCGCTCCTTCTCCCGTTACAGTGTTAGAGCAGACTAATTGGGATAGTAATCACCAGGAAGAACCCAGAGAATAAATAAATAAAGGTTTAATTAGCCGGGGCAAACAGGGAACAAAACAAGACAAACACTGTGACAAATTGCCAAAACAAGGGACTTCTAGCTCGCTAGGTCCAGTACGCTGCCGGAGCTAGCTTAACCTGGATGCCGCCTCAATAAGTTAGTTACTGGATATCCCTGTAAACTCGGGATGACCACCCCATGTCACACAGTTTTCACTAACGTTGGTCTCTTGACACCAAGTCCAATCAAGAACAACCATTACTTCACTGAGCCAATCAAGAGCGATGGGGAAGTAGGGAATAGACCAATCAGGGACGTTGAAGGGGCCAGTGTCTTAAGATGGCCCTAAGGGATGGGTCTGCATCATGTGAAATTGGAACTAACCAATGAAAACTGGGCCGACAGAGCAAGGACCTGGTCCCAGAATTCAGCTCCATACATCCTGCAGGGTTAGACGCCTCACTGCCGGTGAGAGAACAATGCTCCAGCCTTGGAGTGTGTACTCTCCCAGCAGGTGGGAGCATCTCTTCCCAGTCTCTCATTGTCCCTTAAAACCATACCTGGCCCCACACAGAGGTTAGCCCTCTTACTCACTGTATGCTGGTCACTAGGCCAATGTTACTGGCCCAAGGATTCAATGAGCCACACTGCATAGTCAGAGATAAATAACCCGGGTTACCTATAACGAGGGCCGGAAATCATATTACAGCCATATGATGGTATATTAACTCCTTGGTTGGACTGCCATCTTGACTAGTAGCAGCAACCAGGTTTAACCTTCATTTGCGTATGCCATGCTGCCCCTACCATCACAAGAAAATCTACTTATTGTAGGTGCTTCGATTATTGTTTGAGGCTTTTTTCTGTATGACATAAGTCTTAAACTGTTGTTTGTAGCCATACTTCGTTTTCATTTAGACTGTAGCATGTTATCAAGAGGGGAAAGTTCTGAACATACAATGCTGCTTCAACAATTTACATATTATATCAAGTCCACTATAGTCAAATCATGTGGCTGACATACATAGAACAATGTTTAATCACATCCTGAAAGTGACATTGTCATAAAGCTACAGCTAAAACGCTCGTACATAACCTTATAATCATATGCTTTTATTATTGTAACTGTCATGGTGGACCAGAACTTATCAATACTTTTTATATTTTTGGGATTCTCGATTGAACACAACAAGGAGGCAAAATAAATTGACAATTATTTCCTTGATAGACAAACACACGACAGCCTCAGAATACACTTAATACAACACTTACTGGGATGGGGAAACAAAACAAATTGTCCTTTGCAAGAAAGCGCAAGAAATGTAGTCTCTGATTTAAAGTCCGTTTGGCTAGATCGCAAGTTGCCGATCTAATATCTCCGACAAATGAATAAAGTTCGTAATAGTTCGTAAGAATTCGTTCGGAAGTCACCAGGACTAACGAATTCCTGAGTTTGGGGTAAATCCTTGGTTGCGATGTTATTAACCCCTTGTGTCCTGGAACTGCTACCGCTGTACTCAAACAGAATCTTGTGCAAAGTTTGGTTACGTCATGAATCACACAAGGGATAGCTCGGCGGCCAGTTTTATAGGGTTCACAGACCTATCTCTAACATGCCTGCCCAATCCCCTCCGTGGGAACATTTAACCCACCAATCTCCGATTTGCCAGTAGTTTGCAAAACGGGCAAAAAAGGCTTTCTTGTTTGCAACATGCATGTGTCAGCTTGACACCCATGCGGTTTAGCATACCTGGGGTACACCCCATATCTGGCAACCCTGAGTCTGGGGTTTGGCCCCAAAATGTGAATGGCTCATGCGGAGTTCCAGGATCTGGCACTCAGCAACATCCCGGCCATTTTCACACTTTGGATCTGAGGCTTTTCATCCCTGTACTTCACTAGACTCAGAGGCTCCCACTTAGCGGGGTCTCTTTGAAGTGCAGGAAGGAAAATACCCTCAGCTCATTCACCCCTGGCATATTTACATGCCAAAGGATTTTTCCCAGGCTCACAGAAAAAACTGTTCCTGTCTGTACATTTTAAAACTTACAGTATTACTGTTGCGGCCACCTTTAATCTAACACTTACCCGGATTTATCCGGGCCTTTTCTTCTTTTCTTCCGGAGTTTCCCGCGCGGCGGCCGCATTCATAATATAAGCGCTAATGGCGCTTATCATTGAAAGCGCCCGCGGCGCGGGAAACCTTAAAAAAAAAAAAAAGACGCGTGCACGCCGCGTTTTAAACTTCCCGCGGTGGCGGCCGCATTAGGATAAAGGCAGCCGCCACTGTATACACTTTATTAAAACATTATGTTCTGGGGGTGTCACAACTGTAATTTTTATGTGCGAGTGGTTTCTTTACTTGGACTTGCACACCAAAAATCAGGGTGCTAGCTGTCTCCATTCACGAGTTAGCCCGCTTAATTGAAAGGCGCTTTGGTGAGATACCAAGTTCACCTAGTTCTCACGTTCTTACGTGAAACGCGCGCGTTGGCCACACTCTCCCACACACGCGGGACCCTACCATTGCGGCTGCAACATTTATGTCTACTCAAGTTGCGGAGTCCCGGCGTTTATTTCACTAACAGTTGTGTTACATCCAGATCCTGCATATAGCTTTCTATATTGCAGGCTCCCTGTTGGTTATTAGGGAAACTTTTTCTCATTGCATATTTATTCAAGGCTTATCCTCGAGCACATCAGCGCTGATATACTTATGATCAGTGCTGATGTAGGGGATAATGCAGACATAAGTCAGTGTAAGTGTTCAATTACTCCTTTGGCTCTGTTCGTGCTGGTTTTGAATACTCGATACATACTAACCTTGCTACCACTGCAACAGTATTCACTCCGGTATTTAAACATCCCTGTTGGTCTGTGCACAATAGCTAATCAGTATATCTACACTACGGCATCATCCACATACTGTTAGATCTGCACAAACAGCCTTGTGGGACTGATTAAGTGATTGAATTTAATCACTGTCAATCTCTGAGCCTTAACGACCCACTTATAGTGGGATACCATATTACTGTGACCAATTGACTATCACCCACCTCACAACATAGCAGTGTACTTACAAATTGTTACTGTTCTGCTGGGAACGTCCAGGTGGTGGGATATACTCACCATTAACCCTTCAGCACAGCAGCGTATATACCTTTGACTGCTGTTTCTCCTACTGGATGGGTTACTATATTACTGTGACCAATTGATCATTACCCACCCCACAACATAGCAGTGTTACTGTACTGTTGTGAATGTTTGGGTGGTGGGTTATACTCACCATTAACTCCTTAGCACAGCAGCGTATATACCTTGGGCTGCTGTGCTCTGCTACTGGATGGGTGACGTCTTTCCTCACTCATAGCAAAGCTGCCTACTCCAACAGGCTGCTGCGCTATAGATACAAGTAATTGACACTCACTATCTTATCCTGGGACACGATACAATAGACACCTTTTGATTACAATCATAGGTGACCACTCAGATCCCTTTGCGATTTCCATCAACTGCCTTGATTACCTTTGCTCTGTGCAGTAGTGTATTCCTACCGCAATGGACTAGGAGCTATGTGCTCCCACATGGAGATACTTTCTGGTTAAAGTATTCTGAATACCTACTATTTAGTTGGGTCATCAGGAAGCTATTTCTCTATTCCTGCTTGTTGGTACTTACCCATATACATTACTGGCCAGATAGGCAGTCAATATACAGCAGTGAAGAACATTAACCCTTAATCAACCTAGGCTGTCAATGTACAGAACGAGATTTTGACCCACTGTCATATCTCCCATATGTTTATCAACATAGCCGACAGCAATGTTATTTTGATCATAGTTACATTTATATGCTGTTTATTTATTTTAAATTCCTTTATTTTATTCGTTGATGATAATAAAATGTTTTAATATAATTCATACCCATATTGTGATTGAGTGCTCACTCACTAGGTTCCCTTTTCTTTAAGTTTACACTTTATTAAAACATTATGTTCTGGGGGTGTCACAACTGTAATTTTTATGTGTGAGTGGTTTCTTTACTTGGACTTGCACACCAGAAATCAGGGTGCTAGCTGTCTACATTCACGAGTTAGCCCGCTTAATTGAAAGGCGCTTTGGTGAGATACCAAGTTCACCTAGTTCTCAAGTCAATTGATCGACTTCCCACGGCAATAGACTTTCCTCCTTTCAAGTTACATGAGCTAACAAGGTACGGATACATTCTGTTGGAAAACCACTTAAAATCTAACCGCAAGCCACTTATTCAATTGAACTTGCGGTTACGAGGTCAAGTCTTTGAAAATGGATACCTATGCTTAAAACAGACCTCCCGTATACAGCCACGCTTTCTCAATGAGCTTCAGCGCACACAACGCCATCTTGTGCCTGAAAACCTAATAGCACACTTTGTATGTAATTCTATTATGGCAGGCAGGGAATAGGCTGTAACGTGGGGGTAAGAAAGCTGATACAGGGGCAAATACATCAGTGTCATGCATATACTTTTAACCCCTTCACTCCCAATGTGAGTTGGAGTTAATCCGCCGGTATAATACCTTTATTAAGGGCCTGATTACCCACCTTCCCCCCCCCCCCCCCATCGCCACAGTAATCTCTTATAAAATTGTCTATTGCTTCTCAGTTCTGTCCCTTACAGATTATTCTGGACACTGCAGGTAGAATTCCACCTAATTTCTCACATCTCTTTACTTCCTCCTCCCAGCATGCATCGGTGGCTCTGTCACATCTGAAAGCATGGTCTTCCAATTGCATCTTTCAACCAACAATAATACTGCTAGCCTCCCTGATTTATTCTTAAAAAAATAAAGATTGGAGGTAGCCGTCAAATAAAGAAAGTAATTAGTAATTGAAAAAAGTTACTATGGAGGTGCAAAATATTTTCCAGATGACTATTGTGTCCGAAATCCCACCCTGATATGTTGAAAGATAATTCATTCATTACACTTAATTCTGATGCCATGAGGACACAAAGCAGCTATTGGAGTCACAGAGAGCCGAGAGCACGACCTCTTTTATATGGCACCTGAGAAGTGGTCCATCGCCCTGAGAGGTGGTGGGACGAAAGTAACCATGGAGAGCACCTTTTGCAAGTTGCCATAACATCTAGCTCCTCACTGCAGTACGCAAGCACCGGAGTTCATCACTCCCTATTGCCAGAACAAATTTCCAGCAGCTACACTCACATGGATTGCCTTTAAAACATAGTTGTTTATCTGTGCTTCACTTATTGTCATTCCAAATTTGTGTGTGCATTAGGCGACACAGTGCCAGTCCCCTTGTGTGTATATTATTTTGCTCAACCCCATGTGTATGTGGCAGTCCCCTCATTCCTGGTATCTTCCTGTGATTGTGTGCCAGTTCACTAAGTGTAAACCACCTTGAGAATGTATATAGTGTCCTGTAGGAGCTCAAATGCTATGTCCCTTCATATCCATTAACGTATGCAAAGAGGTAACCATGCAGGGGAAATATAAAGATTAACAGTATAATCCTAATGTACCAATGTCCATTGAGTTGACGCTTGAATCCCTAGACATATAGGTGAGGGTGTCATCCAATAATCTCTCCTTGGGAAATGCCAATAAGTAAAAAGGTACTCACTGTTAATCCCCTGCAGGTCCTCATGCGTGCCACCACATCCAGAGTCCAAGAATGTGAAGAGATATATTGCGTGGTGCACAGCAGTAGCAAGACACAGGTCATGTGGCCATAAAAAGATTCTTTATATTAACTGCATTAAAAAACAACCCTCTTACGCGTTTCATGCTATGGGCACTTTATCACTCCTTGATAAAGTGCCCATAGCACGAAACACGTAGGAGGTTTGTACTCTACCGTTTTTTAATGCAGTTACAATAAAAAATATTTTTATGGCCACATGACCTGTGTCTTGCTGCTGCTGTGCACTACGCAATATATCTCTTCACACCTTGAGAATGTGTTAGTCCACCCAGTGCAAATCTCCCTTCATATTTGCCACTCCACCTAGTCCAAGTCCACTCTTGTATAAGTGCTGGTCCACCCAATCTTTCCCAGATCCAGTCCCTTTCTGTGAATGTGCCTATCTTCCCAATGCCAACCACTGTGTGTGTGTGTGTGTGTGTGTGTGTGTGTGTGTTTGTCAATACCCCAATGTGTCAGTGCCCTGCTGTCAGCATGTTCCTATCTGTGTGTATATATGTTACTGTCAATGACTTTCTCATTGTATCATCCGGTACCCAACGAGAATGAGTGTGATAGTACCTCTCTAAATTTGTAAACATATCTGCTTGAATATTTTTCCTCTTTCAGTGAGAGTAGGATAAAAATGCGCATTGGGGTAAGGTGATGTAACAACATTTACAAAATCATTTAGGGGTGTTACTGAGAATGAGGTAACCTGGAGAAAGATACCATACGCCCCACTAATCTAAGAGCTAAAAAAATAATAAAAATAAAAAAAAGCATCTGGACATACAGTATGGGTGCCGTGTGCGCACGCTGGTCTCTAATTCAATATCACTACTTACATAGCAGCACACTGTCTCTGTATTTGAATCTAAAGGCAATTTAATTTTGTTGCATCATAATCTTTTAGAACAGAGTTTCCCCGTCCACATTATTTCCATATCTGTTTATAGGCATTATCTTTGTATGTCCAGTTAGTGTCCAATTATTTCCGGACCGGACACAATTTTCATAATTTTGGCTCTGTACACCACCACAATGGATTTAAAATGAAACAACCGAGATGCAATAGCAGTGCAGACTTTCAGCTTTAATTCAAGGGGTTGAACAAAAATATCGTATGAAACGTTTAGGAATTGCAACCATTTTCATACACAGTCCCCTTATTTCAGGGGCTCAAATGTAATTGGACAAATTAATGCAATCATAAATAAAATGTTCATTTTTAATACGTCGAGAATCGTTTGCAGGCAATGACTTCTTGAAGTCTGGAACGCATGGACATCACCAAACGCTGGGTTTCCTCCTTTGTGATGTTTTGCCAGGCCTTTACTGCAGCTGTCTTCAGTTGTTGTTTATTTGTGGGTCTTTCTGCCTTAAGTTTTGTCTTCAGCAAGTGAAATGCATGCTCGATCGAGTTGAGATCAGGTGATTGACTCGGCCATTGCAGAATATTCCACTTTTCGCCTTAAAAAACTCCTGGGTTGTTTTCGTAGTATGTTTTGGGTCATTGTCCTTTTGTAAAGTGAAGCGCCGTCCAATCAACTTAGCTTAATTTGGCTGAATCTGAGAAGACAATTTATCCCTATACACTTCAGAATTCATCCAGCTGCTACTGTCTTCTGTCACATCATCAGTAAACACTAATGACCCAGTGCCATCACACTGCCTCCACCGTGTTTTACAGATGATGTGGTATGCTTCGGATCATGAGCCGTTCCAAGCCTTCTCTATACCTTTTTCTTCCCATCATTCTGGAACAGGTTGATCTTAGTTTCATCTGTCCAAAGAATGCTGTTCCAGAACTGCGCTGGCTTTTTTAGATATTGCTTGTCAAAGTCTAATCTAGCCTTTCTATTCTTGAGGCTTACGCACCTTGAGGTGAACCCTATTTATTTGCTCTCGTGAAGTCTTCTCTTTATGGTAGACTTGGATAATGACATGCCTACCTCCTGGAGAGTGTTCTTTACTTGGCTGGATGTTGTGAAGGGGTTTTTCTTTACCATGGAAAGGAAGGATCCTACGATCATCCACCATGTTGTCTTCCGTGGACGTCCAGGCCTTTTTGTGTTGCAGAGCTCACCAGTACGTTCATTTTTTTTTTTTTTTCTCAGAATGTACCAAACTGTTGTTTTGGCCACTCCTAATGTTCCTGCTATCTCTCTGATGGGTGCCTAAGGATGCCCTGTTTCACTTGCGTTGAGAGCTCCTTTGACAGCATGCTGTGGGTTCACAGCAACAGATTCCAAATGCAAATGCCACACCTGGAATCAACTCCAGACCTTTTACCTGCTTAATTGATGATTAAATAACGAAGGAATAGCCCACACCTGTCCATGAAACAGCTTTTGAGTCAATTGTTCAATTACTTTTGGTCCCTTCAAAAAGAGGGGGTTACATATTAAAGAGATGTAATTCCTAAACCCTTTCTCCAATTTGGATGTGAATACCCTCAAATTAAAGGTAAAAGAACATAGTTCAATGATAGTGCTCTAATGACCTTAGATGTTAAACATATAATCATTGAGTAATTTCTTGATTGAAGAAGGATAGTAGGCTGGGTTAATGGTGTATAGGTGAGTAAATAAGGTATATAGGTGGGCGTATAGCTAAGACCTATGTATAATGTCCTGGTGAGTGTTGGTGAATGGAGATATATAAGCCCCACCCCCTCACTCCCAATAAGGACTAGGTCTGAAAAAACGCCTATGAACACCAATAATATACCTCAAAGTACAGTGATAAAGTACAGTGACTCACGTGAACCATGTCCGTAATGCCTTCCGAAATGCGTGCTTCTACGGGGTTGAGTAGAAGATCAGGTAGCCACGGATGCAGAGATGCAGAGCACAGCAGAGAAACAGGACTCCATGGGACAGCAGCGGTATGGTAAAAAAGATACTTTATTCACACATCATGGTGCAGACAGGGATGGGTGCAAGAAACCTCCGTCTCTTACGCGTTTCACGCCTCTGACGAAGCGCCGCACGGAGGTTTCTTGCACCCATCCCTGTCTGCACCATGATGTGTGAATAAAGTATCTTTTATACCATACCGCTGCTGTCCCATGGAGTCCTGTTTCTCTGCTGTGCTCTGCATCTCTGCATCCGTGGCTACCTGATCTTCTACCCTCAAATTAAAGCTGATAGACTGCACTTTAAGCCCATATTCATTATTTAACTGTAACTTGAATTTATTTTGGTACACAGCCGAAATAACAAAAATTTGTATCAGTGTCCAATTATTTCCGGAAATAATTGCATATCCCTTCTATGTATCCAATATTCTATATTGTTAAGTGTGAACTAGAATTTGAGAGATCTTTATAAACTATGAAAAAGTTATATTAATAAATGGAAGAGAAGAAATTAGACAGATGTATCTAACAGTATTCAATTTGTACACTTCTCTTAAAGGGCTTCCAGTTAAACAAAAATATTAAAAAGTAATGATAATTCTCAAAGGATTACTTACACATTGAAGAAATCATATTTGCTGTTGCTCTTTGATGCTCTGGGAACCATACGGCTGCAAGTTTCGCAGGAACAAACAGAACGAGTGGCTGTGCTACAGCACAAAAACACTGCCCCAAAAATAGGTAGATAATGCCATTAGCTCTACTAGTGATAAATGTGATAACACTGAAAGAGCGTATAATACTTCCAATCATGTTCAGCCACGAACTAAGAATGATCTGCAATGTGAGCAATTAGATAATTAGCGAAGCATTGAAGTACATAACATTTTTACAAGCACATGTAATGTTAAGGGTCCGATTCAACATTGTCTGAAGTGGGTGCGCTTGGCCAAAAATTGCCATTCAAGTCCATGGACGTTTTTTCAGCCAATCGTCATCCACCTAAGATAATTCTGAATCAGCCTCACAGGGTGTGCAATAGCAGCCTTCTATCTGCTAATGGCAGACTAATTCTGATCACTTTTAGGCTAAGCAGATCTGTCACTTTCCAAGTGGTATGCCTGGCCCGTGACGCTGCTCAGGCAGCCACAACACATACAGTATAGTATTAGGCATAGCAGCACAGGCAAAAAAAATACCAAAGTGGTCTATAAGTTAGCGCCACAGGAAGCCTTGCTCACACGCGAATGTAATATGGCCTTGCTGTGATTTTTTTCTTTCAATTTTTCCAGTAACTGAGCATATCCTTGAGCAACTTTGCAGACCGCACGCTTCAATTTTGGCAAATTGGTGTGTGCAAGAGGAAGATCATTTAAAGTCTATCAGGGCACATGGGATTTTTGGTAGTAAATAAATTAAATTATTACTTAATAATGTAAATTAATTCATTGAAAACCACATTCAGTTCAATATTTAAAATAAAAAAAAGTGAGATCAAAAAGCTATTTGAAGACTAAATTGTAAACTGTTCTGACACAGCAGGTAAGTCACTTGAAAAAATATTTGATCCCATTAAACTGTTTTTTATGGCAAGCCATAACTATTTAAAATAAATAAATCACAGTTCTGTTTTCCTGTAGAAGATCATTTTTGTAAAATAAATATTAAGAATGTTTCAATGGAGAGGCAGGCATGTCAGTCAAGTGTTTCTTCCACCATTGCCTATTCCAGTGCAAAATTCTGCTTAACGAGCAGTGACGTCACTCATAAAGGAGTAATAAGAAATTGTTATACTAGTCTGATTTATGTTTAAAAATATACATGTAACGGGTTTCCCCCCCCCCCTCCCCTCAATCGCAGATAGGGTCTCCTAGGGAAATACTACTCTGGTTACACATGGCTATATTGTGGTGCACCTGCTGGCTTACAGGACTCCTGAGTCTCCCGCTTGATGGTATTATGGGGAAGGTCAGGATAGGCTTCTGGGGACATACCCAGTACGTACTCACGGTGACAGCGCCTCCATCTATTGCAGGCCCCAGGATATGGGGTGGAATCCCTGGAATAGAACGTCCCACTCAGGGTTGAGAGATTCCAGTCTCACAATCGCTGCTTTATAAATCAGGAACACCTTATTGCACCAACAGCATACACTGGAGCAGCATACACAGCAGTACAGTAACACAGGAGTTCTCCTGCAGGATGGACCTGGCCATACACTCCCAGTCCGGGCCCTGGAAGCAGGCCTAGCTCCTCCACTACCCCCTATCAGAGTAGTGGGAACAGTCTACCCGCCTCTCCCCTAAGGGAGGGCCACAGATTGGCAGAGCCCTGCACAACTGGGTTTGGTGACTGAGCTCCTCTCAGGGTAGGAGCAACTGAACTAAATACAGGAAATGCAGATCATTAAGACAGGTCCAACAAGAGCCCGCCCCTGTCCCTTATTGGACACAGGCCTGACTGCACTGCTTTCTCTGCCTCGCTGATCTGCAGTGAGTGGGGAAAACCCATGATTACTCCTGGCAAACTTACCCTTACTAAGTATTACTGCCAGGAGGAGAAAGAACTATATCCCCAAAACTACCCAGGGCTACATACACATTTAACGGATTAAATATTTTTAATGCTATTGTTTATTTCGGTTCTATCTTAACTACCACTTGTAAATCTAACTACAGTTCTTTGGTTTATTATTCACTACTGTTCAAAGTGCACTTTAAACACAAGGCCGATGGATTTTTTTTTCCTTGGATATATTATTTAATTTTTATTGATTAAACTTCAAGAATACAAGCGACAGAGAAGCCAATGCTACGTCCAACATGACAAAAATACACAGTAAAATACTTATATACTCTCTTAAAAAAGGGTCATTTAGTTTAACCCTTTGGCCAAAGCGTTTTAAGCTTGCGAGCCACGACAAGGCAGACACAGTTCACAAGTCCTAACACTACCAGATAAAATACTAATATACCTCTATTAAATTCTCATTTAAATCTATTAGGAGGGAGAAAGACCACATTGGACCTATAATCCAGTAGAATGAAAGGACCTACTAACTTGGGAAGTGGGGAGGGGCGGGCTTAAAACCTGGGAAGGAGGTTGTGTTTTGTTAAACTTTAAGTAGCAATTATTTATTTGGCTTTTGACCATGAAATGGAAATTACAAGTGGACCTTAGCAATATTTTTAACTTAATATGATAAAATTTACAATACTGATCCCTGGTTACCCGTTGTTTAAACAAAAAAAAACAGAACATACTGCAAGTAATGCAAAAGCAGCACTTTATTATGTGGCTATATTTTGGATTAAAGATCCAGATTAGCAAAAAAACACAAAAACAGTTTACAACATGCTGTTACCAAAGTGAACACTGGTAGCCAGTGGTTCAAGTGGAGGACAAAAAGTAGTGGCATGTGCTTGACGCCATGTAAATAAACAGAATTTGTAAAACATTTGGGGAAAAGAGAACACGCAGGAGAGGAGGACAATTCTATGGGAGGAAACATGTACAAGACAATAGACAAATGTCTCACAATTTCTCTGGTTTTGGAAGCTGTTTTTTTAGAAGAATAGCCAGAACAGGGAGTTAACTTAATGGACTACATGGAGTTGGTTTACACCACTGATAAAACATTTGGGTGCTCGGTATGGTGCGAGTATGAAGAGCAGTTCAGGCAGAAAATGCCAAGGAATAAGATTTTACATTTTGGCACGAAAGCGAGGTCCTTTTACAAAACAGCTGGGACCAGGGAGTCAACCACAAGCAAGGTTTAGGAAAGGGGACTGCTGGGACTATAATAAAAAAAACAGTGTTCCCAGCAGGTGGGAGAGAGAAATTAAGGGTCCGTTACATATGCACACATTGTGGGGGACGTCTCCCTGCAAAAAATTGTTAAAGAATTAAAAATGGGGCACATGATGATTGAACTCATGCAGGATCCCGGAGTACCTTGGGCACAAGATAAAATCGCAGGTCCCATAGAAACATTGTCACTTTTGGATATAGAAATCAACACTGGCTTATAAGTGATTGAAGCAAGGCCAAAACGCTCAAACAGATGCTGTCGTTTCTTAGTCTGCTTAACTTGAGTTATATCCATGAGAAGAATCTTTAGCAGAAGATTAGAGGGGGCTACAGCTGGCATAAAAAGACTGTAGCACCGCATTCGAATTACAAAAGAGCTGAGGGTAGACCGAATAATGATATTGGAAAATTTCCTTACACATTTCAATGGCAATTGGCTGTGGTTTGAGAACAGCCAAACAAATCAGGAACTGCACTTGTTTATGGACGCAGCAGCGATACACGGATTTGGGGTCTATTTCAGAGAGGAGCGGTAAGCAGGAGCATAGCCTCAAGATTGGGTACAGTCCGTTTTAACCAAAAGCATAGCCTTCCTGCAGTTGTTCCCCATTGTTGTGTCTGGAATGATGGGCACAAGTATAATATTTTGGGCAGACAACCTAGTAAGTGCAGTAAAGAGTCCACAGGCAACCACACTTTCAGGGATACGATTATTGTGAAGCCTGCTGTGCATAGGTAAGACTATATATTTCAAGGCCAGATATGTCCAAGGTAAATCGAACAAAATCGCAGATGCTTTATCCCCATTCCAATAGGTCAGTTTTCTGGCAGGCAACACCAGGGGTGCAAGCGAAAGGTTTTACTTGCCCACGTTACCTTTGGCTAATAGGGTGCATGGATTAATGGAAATAATCCAGACGTTGATAGCATCTCACACTTGGAGAACAGTGCCAAGTTTTCAAAAGCGCCCAAAACTCAGAAGTTGGTGAAGTAAAACTGCCTCTCTCAATCTTTGGTGATACCCGATATTCACTGGGGCAATTGAGTATTCCTCTCCTACATAGCATAAAAGACCATATTTACTAAGTGACATTATTCCATAAGACACTTTCCAGCAAAAACAAGGGTTAAGGCAAAAAGCAGTGAGCAGCTCCTTAAATTTACGCTTGTACAGTAGGAAGCAGGAATAATGTACACCAGGGCAGGTGCAATGCTAGCTGGCATAGCGATCATCCTAAAGCTACAGAATAAAAGAGACACCTCCAATTACTTTAATTTAAGACAAGTCCTCATAGGCTTGGAAATAGAGGACGTGAAGCAGGCAGATAAGAGAGAACTGGTAACACTGGGTAGGCTACAGATCATAATGGAGGTCGAAAGATTATTTAGGGAGCAACAGAAATCCCACTATTTAGTGCAGCTTTTGCAATGGCTTTCTTTGAGTCTTGTAGAATTAGAGAACTTGTGGCTATGCAAAGCCAAATAAATACAGCATTCAGGGTTGCTTAATAAGAATGTAATTACAGTATCAGTGGAAAAACCATTGGATGCAAAATACACAAATTTAAAAATGGACCAGGTAGGAGATGGTGTATGAAGGAGAAGGAAGAAAACCTAATAATCAAAAGGTATGCCCTCTTAGGTTAATTAAAAATTGCAAAGCATAGGCTGAATTGGAGGGGGGCTGGTCCACAGGGACCTAAGCCTCCTCACAAGATAGCAATTCCAAAGTGTTTTTACGCACTGCCTACAAGCTAGCAATATGGAGCCTAACATTTTTGGAACCAACTCATTTTAACAGCAGCACAACAGATAAAAAGGTCAGGAAGATTGAAATCAAATTCCTACAAAATATACAAGGGTCAAGACAGACCGTCTCTGCAGTAAGAAAAACCCTTAAGACACGTTTGTCCCATAGGCCATTCATTTATGCATTGGGCTTGCAACAGGAAGAAAGAAAAGGATGAACATACAATGGCTGGGGCAGAGAAGTATGTGCTTGGATGCCTTCTTACCTATGCTAGCGAAAGCTCTGACAAGCTACAAAAAGAAACCAGACGTAGTGTTAATACACCTGAGCTGGAAAGACCTAGAGACAAGTAAACGAATGGAATCAATGTTTCAAATTCAAGCGCACTGCGCCAGACTAAAAGTTTTATGAAAATAATCATTTGGTCTGCGATCATGTCATGGAGGGGAGCTAGCATTTGGTTGTAGATTGAGATATCCAGAAAACGACTAAACAGAGCCACCAGTAAGTACATCCTGTCTTGCGGCAGCAACGTTCTGAAGCACTCTGAAATAAATGCACTAAGAGGCAACTGGCATAGATTGTACGGGGTACACCTCTGACAAGGGCCTTGACATTTTTATATTTAATATTCAAAAGAGTTTATTTACTTTGTTAGAAGATAGGTTTAATTCAAAGAAGGCGGCGCCAACTGTACAGTCGGCCTGGTGATTAGTGCCAAGAAGAGAGCAGTAGGCTGTAGGTGCAAGCTTCACGGTCGGACCCAAGCAGCTACTGGGGACTTTTTTTAGTTAAGCTGGTGAGGATCTCTACTCCTCCCCTTAGTTTTTCTGAACTTATGGCTGTTCTGAGCTCGTGTTAATGGCTGGAAGGGAGTTTTGTTTGTGATTTTTTTTTGTGATTGTTCAATAAATCAGTGACCTTTTTAACTTCCCCTTAAACCTGTGTGTGTCTCATTTATTTAAAGGAGGGTGGAACAAATGATCAGCACCTTAGGTCTTCATGTGTTAAAACAATGAGACAGACAGCTGCAAAGATGAATATTTATTGCATGTGTGCCTTCTATCTCCCTTGAGTATCATTACATAGCTTTCTGGTATTTCTGCAATTTCTGATGAACAGATCAAATAATGTTATGTGTTCAAAGAAACCAAACTTACAGCAGATTTTAATCCAATTGTGTCCAGCATCCATGTTGCTCCCAATCCAAATGGTATAGAAATAATGAGGTACACAAGGGAGAGCCAGTTGACTGTATCCAGAGAACACTGAAAGAAGCTTGCTGTTAAATCGGCCACTGGAGCAAAGCTGATCCATAACTGCAATGTGAAACACAGAGAAATATTCATTATGTGGCACAGAAGAGCATTATATTGTAATGCTATATTAGATCAAAATAGTTTGCCTAGAACTAATCTTAAATCAAACCATTGAGAACTTGAGAACATTTTAAAATACGCTTTTGACTTTTGTTTTTATTAAATGAAACAAATTTTTTTAAAAATCCAGGATGGGATAAAACATTTTTTATATATGATGTTATCAGATGTTTTTAAAGTACTGTATAATCTCGGGCCAACTCCGCTAGCTAAGCTATCTCTAACATGGAAGTCGGAGTGGCAACCAATCAGAGCGTGGGAATTTCTCCCACCTGCCAATCGAAATGGGGGCTCGTCTGGCTGCTGACGTCAGAGAGGGCGGTATGTCGAGTCGGCTCAAAAAGCCAGGCGACCGGGAAATATGAATCAGCCAATGCGAAATGCGCCTACGAGCAGCATCTTCCCCAGCCAACCCATTGCCACTCGCTGGACAGGCTCCACCAGGTCTTGCAGTCTAAAAGGTGCCCCAACAGGGTGCCCTTTGTTCTCCGGACCTGGCACTTTGCCCTTCCCCGCTCACGGTTTTCTCACTTCTGGACATCCTCTCTCCTTTGAACTCCAATGCCTATGCAGACATCCCGGCACCTATATAGATGCCCGGGGTGACTGTGTAGACGTTAATACATTTACAGTAAAATACATTTCACACTTGGTAATCCAGGCTGGGGATATGCTTAAAGACAGACATCTCATTGGTGAGTCGCTACTATGTGTTTAAGGGGAGATATGGACGGGCCAATATGTATATGTGAACCCGCAGATAGTGCGTCAGACCCTTTTCGAAGATCTTTACACCCGGGCGCGAACGTGTGCCGGGCAGGTATCTATAAGTGCACCAACAATACACACGTGGGCAGCGCTGCCACACATTTGGGGTGGGAACGAGCCAGGACACTAGGGCCGAGCACCCAATTATCGTGGGCACTGTGTGGTTAGGTTACTTTGGGGGTGGAAAGGCCAAGGGCCTGTACAAGGGGATATCGGTGCCAGGATCACCCAATGTATGTTATGTATAGAGCAGTTAGTACTCTGTATTATGTTACTGTGATGTATTGGGCGACCTGCCCATTCTATGGATGAGTGTTATAGACACTAACTATTACCCTTAGTAAATACAGTTGCATATATTTGGTGTGCGTGTTTACTTATGGTGTATTCCCGGGAGGGGCTATCCCACGAACTGTGCGGATCCCTTCTGGGTGGAGGTGCTATTGCATCATCTACACACCCCAGGCTCCCAGTGGCGGCGGTTCAGGCCTCCTGACAGGTAAAAGCACCACACACCTGGTAACATACATATAGATTCCCTCACGTGCATACTCTATCTGCGATTGGGGGGGAATATGTGTCACATAAGAATACATTGTAGCTGCTTAGTTACATAACCTGAAAGCTTGATTGAAACTGAAAGGTGGCCATTTAGCAAACACTGGGAAATTTATAATTCCCTGTGCTGTATTCTTTGTGAAGCGCTGAATACACTTTTGGCGCTATATAAAGAAATACGATACATACAATACAAGTAGCATCTTTGCTGATCAATCACAGGAAAATGAATTCATCATCAGCTTAGGTAATTAGTTTTCAATAAAAGTAATCAAAGGCTGCATATAGTAAAACAAAAGAATATTTTTTTTACGTGCCGCACGAACTGACTAAGGCTGCATCCATAGTGCAGGATACACTCGCGCCGAAACAAACACTAGGACGCCAATGCATATGCACATAGTGCTAGAGCGAGCACATGCGCTACAGGGAGACCGACGCTTCGCAATACAAAGAAGTCTATTTCCCACGCTGCGCCGGGTCACGGAGGAGCGTGGAAGCTAGCGCGTTCTACTATGGACGCAGCCTAATGTTAATCATAACAAAGCACATCAGATCTTTTAACTTGCTTACAGCTATGTATGGGCGGAACAGGTGTGGTTACCAAAGCTCTGCACTGATTGGCTGATCCCTGAGTGATGTCATGTTATTCTATCTGTAAATACTATACTATTGGAAGGGACTCAGTACTACAACTCCCATAAGCACCTGCAGGGAAAAGAGATCACATGACAAGCAGTAGCCTTAGGCTGCGAACCCGCTGCGACCGACGGGGCGCAGGGCCGCGAACCACCAGTCCCTTGCCCAAATGGTCCCAGCCCCCGCTGCCTCCTTCCGGCGGGGCTGACTACGTACTATGACACGTCAGCCGGCCGATGCTGCAAGAATCTAGTGATTTTCGGCGTTGACGCGTCACGTGGTACGCAAGTCAGCCAATGGGGAGGAGGGGAGGGAAGGAGCTAGATGGGAGGCGACCTGGGCGGGGAGCAGGGAAGGAGCTGCGGGTTATTAAAGTGTGTGTATATGTGTGTGGGGGGGTGGACGGCACCACGATCAGAGCTCGCCCCCCTCCCTCCCACTCCCGCCCCCCTCCCTCCCACTCCGGCTCCCGGAGTATCGCGGTCTGTGTCTGTCAGCGCCCCGCCTGTCTGCAGTGCAGGCGCGCTGACTGAGGGAGCGGGGGCCTTAGCCTTATACACAGGACCAACAAGTGGATTTTAGGCACCTGGTATTTTTCCCCCTGTTCTATATTTGTTTGTGTTAATTGTGCTACTGGGAAAGGGACTTCAAATATACAACTATAGAAAGAAAAAAAAAGGAATTAGCCCCAATGCACCTCCATTATGACAAATTATTTAGTACATTTCTATGTTTTTTCTTCTCATAAGTATGGGGTATTTAGTTCAATCATTTGACCGACAAAAACATTTCAAGCCTGCAACTATGTTAAGGTAGACCCTACCAGCTGGTCCTTACACTGTCAATGTGTCTACCTACTACTGCCTTCTGTATTTCTTCCACTGCATAGCATTATGCATAGCATTAACAAAACAATAATATAGCCAATAGCATGGGGAGGGTGACATTTATGCGGTGCCTAGGACCAGGTCCCCGCTGGCTACTGCAGCGCCCGCTGTGGCGGACGCTGCAGGGACAAGATCCGCCCCACAAAGGGGCTGGGCCCGCTGCGAGGGGGGGCCGCCGCGCTGTGTCGACAGAAACTCCTGCTCTCAAGAAAATTGAGAGCATGAGTCACGACGGAGCGCTAGGCCACACCCCCCCGGCGGTTCAGCCAATGAGGGTGAACCTGCCGGGTGACGTCACGGCCGCGCCCCCGTCACTCCCCACCGTCTTTCTCCCTGCGCGTGCAGCGCAGGCAGCAGGCCGCAGCCCCAGAGGTTCAAATTTAGGAGCGCCATCTCTGAGCTACAGTGCAGTTAAAAATTTTTATTAGGGAACGTCTGTTTTTTAACCATAGTGAAAAAAGTTAGAAATTAAGTGCAAGAAAAATATATATATAATTCCCACACTTATTGCTACAGCCAAGGTCATTACCACCTGGGGGAAGAAAACTATTTCACGTGTCTACTTGGACCGGTTGATGAAATAGAAGTGGGATGGATGAGCTGACACTGAGAAGGGGCCACAGACCTCTAAAACAATTTACCATTGGACATACAGTACACAATCTTAGCAAGCTCAAAACCCAGACCCACAGTAATATACATACATACGTCAATGGGAGTGCTGCTGGGAAAGTGATCTCAAAAATACAACTCCCAACAAAGAAGCCTAAATGCACAACCAATATGACAAATCATTTTTTAACCAGTTTTAAGTGCACTGTAGCTTGCAAAGGGCCGACAAGAGGGGGTGGGGTGGAGAGCCAGGACAAGTGTCTGGGCCTGGTAGCTGCGGGGGACCCAGCCGCTGGAGCTGGAAACCTCATTGCCCCGCTGCCAGTCCTCTCGTTGCCGTTGGGCCCCGGCTGCAAGCTTGCCTGCCTCTCCCTCACTCTCTCTGCCTCCCTTAGATGTCAGTGCACGCAGGGCCTCTCTGACCAGCTAGTTGCGCGCGTGCTGGGGCGTGGCCATGACGTCACAGAGCTGGTTTGCCCTCATTGGGCAAACCGCTCACGTGACGTGCCAGCGAGCGGCATAAACAAATTTGCTTGCCGTGCGCTCACGGGCATCTGCAGGCGCTTGCTGATGCTGGCCACACACATTGCACCTATGTGTTTCATCGGGGCGAGTGTGAGCGGGCGCGCCTGCTCAGCATCACCCTGGCCGCCGCCTTAGATCCAAAACCTTTATTTTTCCCCATGCAATAGACAGTACAAGAGAAGATACCAGGCCACTGAGGCCAGGCAGGTGCACACACAGACAGGGGTCATGCCAGCCAGTCACAGGTTAATGCTTAAGCTCCAAGTTTTATTAAGTAAACAATGTATAAATGTTTGACCTATAGTCAAAAACTGACTACAACACAATGGCTGAAACTTAAGGCTGCACCCCTATTTATATACTGCACCCATAATAATTCCATTTGCAGATGCAGATTCCGAATCCGTCAGGCGGATTTTCAGTTATAAGAAAAAAACAAATCTGCCTTTTTGAGACTGATCCACGGAATTCCGTGACTAGAAGGAACTGGCAGGTCCACCGCGGATTCAGATTTCTGCGATAATGTCACCCATCTCTATTTGTGAGTGAATGTATGTACACTTTGTAAAAGCAATTTGAAACTTTTGTGAAATTTGCTCAGGGGGTCTCATAAAAATGAATTCCTCAAACACGTTAACATTTACTTTGACATTTTATTTGAGAACTTCCATTTAATTAAATAGGTTAAATTAACCAAATATACAAAATGAGATCAACACCAAATTAAAATGTAACTTGTTTTGAAAAAAAATATGTATGGTTTACTAAGGTACAACTATTTAAAACAAATTAAATCAGAAAATTTCCTTGAAATAAACTTTACTGCCTTAAAAGTAAAGTTAACCTCGGAGACGGATTGGGGACAGTCATCGAAATGGGCCTCGTCCCCTTTCAGCGTTGTGACGTCATGTGGAGATGCATTTCCATGACAACATGACCCCATGTAACATCACGTTGTCATGGCAATGCATCGCCAAATGACGTTATGGCATCATTGGACACCTAGGCGCTGCAAGAGAAGGAGGACGACGCTACAGCAGAAGGTAACAGACCCTAAGGCCTCGGACATGGTGATAAGAAGAGCGCTGAGCAGCGCTGACGCTCATGCTCTCCTGCTCAAGCAGGAGCTTTTTTGTGTCCCTGCATGAGCGTCAGCGTGCGTGCTTGTGAGCCGCGTGGAAGGCGGGGCTAGCACGCCGACGTCAAGGACTGCCATTAGCTTTTGGCAGTCACGTGACTGGCCTTGCGCTTCCCTCAGCGGGAAAACTTAAATTTGTCTATCGGCTGCAATTCCGCACGCCTGCAGAAGCGTGCGGTAGCGCCATCTAAAGCCGTGCTGATAGGGATAATGTTTCCATACGGTCTTTTTTTTTGTAACAATTTTTTTATTGGTCACAGTCATAGGTAATTTTACATACAGCAGTGTCGTAGGCCCACAACATTTCAGCTCATTACTTTCAGAGAAGGACCAATAACAGTTTTCCGTTTTCAGTAGGAAAAAAAAATAAGGAGAAGAGGAGGGGGGGGAGGAGACAAACATGGGAAGGGGGGGGGTATGTGGGCTTGCCCAGAGGTGTCCCCGTGTAGCTCCCCAATTGTTTGGGGATGGCTGCTAGACCTGGGTGCTTTGAATTTTGGGGGGTTTATCTCTCGATCCAAGGGTCCCATTTGTTCCAGAACTGGGGCATTTTCTTTTGGAGCATGGCCGTAAGCTTCTCCATAGTCATGACCTCATTAACCATTCTCACTACTGTGGTTCTCGATGGGGTCCCTACGGTCTTTTTGACCATGGCCCTGGCCTAAGGCTGCGCTTATTGTGCTGGCAACAGCGACGCTGCATCAAAACAAATGCATTGCCATCGTCGTGTGCGCTTATAGTAAGCGCAACGCAGCGACGGCTTGGTCACGATCACTGGAAGTCATCTCAATTTGATTTCTCCAGCGACTGCAGCCTGAGTCGCCGGCACTATAAGCGCAGCCTAAGGCGACGTCGCTTCAAAACAAATGCATTGAATCTGTAGCATACGCTTATAGTAGGGGCGACGGCGACGGAGCGACGAAGAGACATGAATCTCTGTAGTCAGTAGAATTTTATTTTTTCAGAGACGGTCTCCTCATGTGAAAGGCTGTAACCAATCAGATAACTTCTGATCTGATGCAGGGAGAGGGGAAATGTGTCTGTGAGTGCAGGGATTGTGTGTGTGTGTGTGTGTGTGTGTGTGTGTGTGTGTGTGTGTGTGTGTGTGTGTGTGTGATTGTGAGTGATTGTGTGTGTGGGGGTGGGATTTTGTGTGAATGTGTGTGTGTGGGAGGGGGGATTGTGTGTGTGTGGGATTGTGTGTGTGGGATTGTGTGTGTGGGATTGTGATTGTGGGAGTGTGTGTGTGTTTGTGAGTGATTGTGTGTGTGATTGAGTGATTGTGTGTGTGTGTGGGGGGGGATTTTGTGTGTGGGATTGTGTGTGAGATTGCGTGTGTGGGATTGTGTGTGTGGGGGGGATTATGTGTGTGTGTGGGATTGTGTGTGTGTGTGTCATGATAGAGAGGATTTGGCCCGGGATTAAAGGGGTTACACCCCATTTGGCCACCCTCTACTCATCAGGGAGGCAAGGGGTTAACTGGACTGAGGTCCAGTAATGTGTTTTGCCTTGCTTCAATATCCAAATGTTTATTCCCGTGTAAATGTATTGTGTTATCCTGGTGTTTGCACTCACACATACACTAGGGTTGATGCGGGAGGGAAGGGGTTAATGTTAAAATAGTGATTATAGCCCTTTGTGTAATTTTCCCGCCTTTTCAGGCTCCATTTTGTAGCCATCCATAGGTCACCATTGAGCCTCCATGCTTTCTAATGGCAGAAGTAGCGGTTTTGGACCTGTTTTCCAGCGACGACCAGCAGGTGGCGTCCGAGAGGAGGAGCGGCGGTTTCCCATTGTAAGTCAATGGGCTCATTGATTTCAATGGAGATTCCTCAACGCCGGCCTCGAGGAACAGGTTGGCAGCCATCCAAACCGCAGACCGCAAAAGCGGATACAATGTCTTTTAAAAGAGTTTAAATCACTACGGTCAAGTTCAACGACAATTGGCGTGGGAATCTTGGGTTCTAGGGCCCCTGGGAATAAAGTTATTTTTGTCCCTAACCCCTAGGAACCCCCACACACGATCCACACCGGGTCCGGGAATGAGGGACCCCCGTAAGGGGTCGAGCGGAGGAGGGTCGCACCATTGAATCCAATGGCGGCGGGGCGCCATGCATTGTCAATGGCGGCGCCGGCCATTGATTCCAATGGGTAAAAGCCGCATGGCGAAAAAACGACTAAGTGTAAAATGTTGAAATGTGTAAGTCCATATCTCCGGTTCTGGAATGACCAGAGGGATGGGATTTGGGTGGCAGATAGCCAAGGTTCCGGCTTTAATGCATGCCCATTCCCAGCCCCCTCAGACCAACCAGACGGAGTGTGGACGAAGGTAAAGATTTGTGGATTTTCTCATTGACTTCAATGGCGGCGGTTCCTCCATTGAAAGTCTATGGCGGGAAACTCCATTGACTACAACGGCGGAGTTGCTCCATTGAAACCCATGGCGGCGGAGCCCGTTGTTTTCAATGGGGATTTAGTGAAACGCTGAGATTTCTTTTTAGCGGAGATTTTTATAATAAAATATGAAACGGTTTATGCGATATTTGTATAACTCCGGTTCCGAATGTCGTAGCGGGCTGAAATTTGGACGCTATAGTGTACCACTACCGGCATTAAGGTCTGGAAATTTGGACCCGCAGGACCTACCAGAACCGGGTATTTTAATATGTGTAGGTATTAAAATGTATCTGGGGTTTTGGGTCTGCTCTGGAAACTGCAGACTCCATCTGCTATGTTAATAGGCAGGAAGAGTATCCTGCAAGAATTAACATAGCCCGGTGATCAAAGACTAACTGTCCTGATTGTTTATGCTAAGGGTAAGAAGAAAAGGGCTGAGTGGTTTTTAAGTGTCGTCTTCACACTTACAGGGAAGCCAAAATCTCCTTCAAAGAGATTTTTGCTAGACAGCTCGGCGCCTTGAGTGTAAGAGAAGGGTTGAAATGGTATATAAGTCAGAGTCACCCCTTACTCAATTGTCCTTCATGTGTCTTCATGATCTGCATGTATTGCTGTGATGTCAACTGAATTATGGAAGAAATGGCGCATCCTGTATCCTGATGGCTTTCTTGTCCTAACCTTTAAGTAAGTGTCCATATTTTGTCTGTTATTTGTATATCTCGTGTGTTCACCTTTTTCAAGGAATAAATTATATTTTATCATGTCTAAGTCTCGTCCAGTTTCACCCAGTTATATATTTGGTGTGTATTATTATAGCATGTCACAAAGCTACCGTCACAGTGTGGGATTGTGTGATTGTGTGTGTGTGTGGGGGGGGGGGATTGTGTGTGTGTGTGTGTGTGTGTGTGTGGGAGTGTGATTGTGTGTGTGAGATCAGGGCCGCCAACAGAAATCATGGGGCCCAGGACAAATGAAAGGAGTAGACCCCCAATAGCAAACAACTCCCAACCCATAGCGCACCTACCAAGGAAATATTTTTTTAGCGCGAAACTTTTACTTAACCCCCCAATAAAAACAAAAACACACACCCCCAATACATCTACAAATATACCCCACTCCCCCCCAATACATCTACAAATATACCCCACTCCCCCCCAATACATCTACAAATATACCCCACTCCCCCCCAATACATCTACAAATATACCCCACTCCCCCCAATACATCTACAAATATACCCCCCTCCCCCTCCCAATACATACATAAAATACACCCCCAATACATATACAAATCAGGCTTGCCTTGGGGATTATCACAGGTCGGGCCGGTGGCTGCAGGGGGGAGGGCGGTGTGGTGGTGGGGGAGGCCGGTGACTGGCAATGGGAGGGGGGGGCGGTGGCAGGGGCCCAGCGGCTGGCGGGACAGGACTGCGGGGGGGTGGTGATGGGGGCCCGGCGGCTGGCGGAACTGCAGGTTGGCGGGACTGCGGGGGGCCGGTGGGTGGCGGTAGCCCGGCGGCTGGAGAGACTGCGGGGGGCTGGCGGTGGCAGGGGCCCGGCTGCAGGTCACAGCAGTTGCTGCCGGCCCTGCCCCACTGCAGGCACCTCTCAGTCCCACAATGGCTGCTCGTGTGTGCGCCGGGCCACCCTCTCACGGCGGAGAGGCGGAAGCTTAGCCCAGCTGACTTCCGCCGCTGCCGAGAGACCCGGTACCGGGTGCAGCGTTTTATTATTGGGGTTGTATCTTTATATGTATTGGGGGGTTTGGGGTGTATTTTTATATGTATTGGGGGGTTAAGTAAAAGTTGTATGCTAAAATGTGTTTTTCCGTGGTAGGTGTGCTATGGGTTGGGGTGGGGGGGCCTGCTCCTTTCATTTGTCCTGGGCACATAATTTCTGTTGGCGGCTCTGGTTGTGTGTGTGTGTGTGTGTCTGTGTGTCTGTGTGTCTGTGAAGTGAAACACACTATATGAACAACTTTAAAATAGAAAATTCTCCCGTAATTTAAAGTAAGAGTACTGTAAATTCAGCATACAAACAGAAATTACAACTCCCCTCTATTTCAGCCATCCCCATTGCTCTTGTCCCCACACCTCTGCCTTCTGTCACTCTCCTTGTAGCTAGAGACGTCTCCCAAACTCAAATTACAACTTTCGCTTGGGCTACGGAGATGGGAGACGTCATCCGTAGCTGTAGCCGGCACTATAAGCGCAGCCTTAGGCCTGGGACATAGCAGGTTCAGCCGCGCTGAGCCGCGCTCCTGCTCTGCCTCGCCTGCTCAAAATGGAGCTTTTTCCTGTCCTGGCAGGCGAGTCAGTGAGCGCGCTCTGGGGGCGGGGCGGAGGCGTGTTAGGAGGCGGAGCGGGAGGCAGGGCTAGTCCCTCTCTCACATTGGATGTGAGTGGTCACGTGACCGCTCACATCGCTTCCCCGAGCGGCAAATTTGAAACTTGCCTGTCTCGGCAAAGTTTCTGAGCCTCCGCACACATCAGCGCGCATGCGGAGGGGGAAACTATAGCTGCGCTGATGACAGATGCAGGGGGTTAGTGCATCTGCTCAGCGCGGCTCAGCCCGGCTCAGCGAGGCTGAAGCTACTATGTCCCAGACCTTAGGCTTTGTCCCCGCTGGTGCTGAGCGCGCTCATGCTTGGAGAGCTCTGAGTGCAGGGGAAGCTGAGCGCGCTCATGCTTGGAGAGCTCTGAGTGCAGGGGAAGCTGAGCGCGCTAGAAAATGTAAAAAAAAAATTATCTAAGCGCTGCATGCCGGTGAGCGTGTGTGACCGCGGAGACTTGTGTGTATATATATATATGCAAGTCATCTCGCCAAGCACCGCCCACTCAGCGCTAGCGGGAACGCAGCCTTAAAGAGGCCCAATGCTCTGCCCCAGCAATCATTTTAATTTGTGTGGAGAAGAGAGTGGGGCCTCTATAACAGCAGCACTCGAACGCCCGATTTGGCAATCCGCCCCTGGTTAACCTTCTTAAACAGCAGTTCATAATAGATCTTATTCTATAGTGTATCAATGATTTTACAAGTATGTTATTAATGAATCCATTGCACACAGTGGGCAAAAGAGCAAATGAGAACAGCATTCAAACACTATATCTACTTTTATACCCACACATGGATTCTCGGGGGAGGGAGGGGGGGGCGGGGGTTGTTCTTCTCATGCCCGTTTATTTGAAGCTCATACCCCCCTCATCTTTAAGATTTTTGTTGGGTGACTGAAACTTAAAAAAAAAAAAAATCAGTTGATATATAAAATCATATTTAAAGAGAATAGAACTAACTTCCACACTTAGCCCATATTGCATAATTTCCCTCATACAAAAATGATGTTACAAGGTATGTGCACGTATTAATATTATCCGAGTTAACGCACTGAAATAAACTGGAAAGCACACCTACGTTATGTCACTTACTATTGCATTGGAGCAGTTTAAAAGGCATATTGTTCCCAGCAGGAACCACCTCTTCTTGTATCCCCTGAACTGGTTCAGCTTCCTCAGCTCCTCACACCTCTCCGGGCTGGGTGCTATTTCCTCCTCATCCACCACTTCTGATATCTCCCCAGAGTTTTCAGCCATATCTCCCCAGTGTTTATTTTCACTTTCGACAGCTTGAATCCAAGAAGATTATCTGTGCGCTTTCTCAACTGCAGCCAGCAGCAACTGTTGCCCGGTGTTATACGCTTGCTTCAAAACCAGACCAGCATATTAAGGTGCATAGGATACAGGATTCAAAGAAGAAAAAAAAGTAAAAACAGATGCAAATACAGGAACTCCAGCTGAGCCAGGACAGTGAGAAACAAGGCGTTCAGGCAACTCACATGACTTGGTTGTCATATACACTGTATGCAACACAAAACCAGGCTGACTCCCCCCCCCCCCCTCTTTTCTAGTTCTTCTTTTCTCCTCGTTGACTAGACAGTGTTACATTCGTTTCTCCCACTTGCCTTCACTTTTCTTTAGCATTGCTATCCAGCGTCTGCATGTACAGTACAGAAATGTTCTTCCTTATCGCGGAGATGTAACCTGACACCCACTAACCTGTAGCCCCTCCCTCCTGTGCCACCTCCTACAGTGAGAAGGAACAGGAAGCGCGAGAAAGGCCAGTGCACTGACAGTGAGGTAATAATGCTGCCAGGCCGTGTCTGCCTTCAAGGCAAATAATAAACCCCGCCTCCTATGCCATCCACACTCCCGAAGCATGACTGCTTTATTACTTTGCAGTGTGTAACAGAAACTGAAGCCGGCTAACTCACGCCCCCTGATGTCACTGGCCCTGCTGCTGGTGGTCAAAAAAGGCACAATTTCGCTGCTCTTATTGAGAAACAGGTTTTTTTTTTAAGGAAAGTGAAAGCAAGTCATTGTAATTATTTTAGGAATGCAGACGTGGTCTGCATGACTGGCAACCCCCTGAAAGGCTCCCAACAAACAATGAATCATTGCGTTTGTTACAAAACTGCTATGTATTATCTCCAATCTTTTGTTAAAATGTTTCTTTAGCTATGCATGCAAATGTTGAACATATCTATAGTTAAACACGTGCCCTTCTTTCTCTTTTAATTAAAGATGTTAAAAATCCTAAATTTTCTAAATCATTTGAAACTCTAGGAATAAATATTTAGGACGAGCATGATCTGGATAAAGCAAGAAGAGATGGGCGATTATTGTTTCTGCAAAATGTTTCAAATCCGGATAAATCCACAGATATGTGGATGCAATTTTCAAAAAAAAAAATCTTTTTATTAGTAGCGCACGTTCCCCCGCCCCCTGGGAGATATGGTGGCTAGTGTGTATGTGTTACTTTACTTGCGGCTCACAGGAGGTCTGAGCCTCCGCTGCTGGGAGCCAGGGGTGTACATGAATCGATAATCGGTAGGGCCTCCACCCGTACGGGATTCTACTATGTGGAATGACCCCGTTACAGGAACTCCATGCAACAAAACACACTTTGGTAAGTATTTTTACTGCACAGATATATTATATACACAACAACTCGGTCATGCACGACCATATCCTCCCACACACTGTATGTCCCACACTTGATACACAGTCCCAAAGTACCTAGGGGCCCTTGGGCAACCAACCACCCTGGTGTCCACAAGAAGCCACCCGCCCGAGTGTGTGAGATAGCGCTGCCCCACTAGAGTGTTAAGTTGGTGCATGTGGTGAGGTACCTGCCGGGTGCTCTAGCACCCGGGCGCACCGATTGAGTAAGATGGGATCCACAGATCCGTGACGTTACCTGCGAAGCCTCCGCCTCAATGGTGGGTGGTGTCCCTCATGGACGGTGCCACCATGCAGAGAGTCTATCAGTAGGGGTGATCTGGTCCCAGACCACCATAGGCCAGGATGCAGCCGTGCCCTGGCTGTGTACCTCTCTTTATGATAATACATATCTATGGGCCTGTCCCTACAGCAACCACAAACTGAGAGGAGTCGGGGCCTAGGGGGTCTCTGGCCTAGTGCAGGGGTCACCGACACACTGCACACGCACACCCTACCCTTCTGGTGTTCCAGCTCCGACTGGCGTGGTCTCCCCAGCACGCCAAATGTATCCTTCTGCTCGCAGGGGATTCCGGACGCGCGATTGGCTGCTGCAGCCCATGTGTCTAGCAGCCCCAGGGGCTGCTGGCGATTGTAGTTCCCCTGCGGAGTGCTTTCTGCAATGGTCGCCGCAATTGCTGTCCTCTGAGCATGGGTGGCCAATCTCAACATGGCGACACCCTGCGGCGCAGACCTCGGCGACCCGTTCGCCATCCTGAATGCTCCCTACACTGCCTCAACTACCTCCCCGCAATCGTCAAAGGTGCGTGCCCACCCCCCACACTCGCGAAGGTAAGGGGGGCCAACAGGGAGACCTGGCTATAAATAATATGAAACAATATAATTTTTTGAAAGAAAACAGAACACTTTACCCGCTGGCACTTAGCGATCACGTGATCATGGAATGGATGAGGAGTTCTTCCTTTTCAAAGCAGGCAGAACGCACTTCTCAGGAGTCAAGCACATTATCTCCCCTAGAAAATGAGCATATAATGGTAGCTAAAGTTAATCAGAGGAGGCTGGTAATATTGTGGGGCTTGGTGCAGGGCCTCTTACCTGAAGAGACATTGCCATGTCTTCCTGCAGGAGGACATTGTGAAGGAGAAGGTAAGAGAGTTACGGAGGCCCTGCACTCTCCCCCAGCAATCAGATTTAATTGTTGTGTTGGAAGAGCGCGGGGCCTCTGTAACCGTGGGGCTCGGTGCAGTGGCGCCGACTGCACCGCCATCAAGCCGGCCCTATTTAAGATACTATGTCATTGGGCCCCTGGAGTGCCAGACCGCATGGCGTAATAGTAACATCAAGGGGCACCAAAAGGGTTAACAAAAAAAAAATCTATAGCTTAAATGTCCGTGTGGATTGCAAATAACAACAAAGAAGGAATTTGCATCAGGCCACGTGGCCCTTAATATAGTGCAATTTTCGTGAAAGTCGTAAAATTCCACAGTAATCTGCTGAAAATGTTGCACCCGAGTCTATTCTTGAGCAATGCAATGTGAACTTTTGTGAAAATGTCCCAAAACCACAAAATGTAATATTTAGACTGCCCTAATGAAGTACCGTGCACCGCATTGGCTTTTGCACGTTTTTTGAGGGCAGATTGGATTGACCACTTAGACGGAGTGTCGAACCCGATTGAAAAAAAAGTGGAGCAAACTATGCCTCCATTTCCAGCATCTGGAGCCAGCTCGTATGTGGTCGTTCCTGCAGCGATCACATGATGAACTGCCAGTGGCTCAGTTGCACTTTGGTGCCGCTGGACCCCTGGCACTATAAAAGGTTAAGAGAAAACTGAAAAATATTTTGTGGAACAAATTGAAAGACATTTGCACAACTCTAAAAGAAAGCTTTGTAGCTTCTGATGGATCCCAGGCTTTCTTAGGCCTCGGCCATGATTTTTGCTGAGGGGGCGCGCTGAGGCTGAGGGAAAGCGGGTGCTTTCCCTGGCTTTAGCGCGCCGTCCGTGGGCGTGTCGGCGGGCGGGCCAGTGATGTCATGGAGCTGGTTCGCCCTCATTGGGCGAACTGCTCACATGACCGGCCCTGCGCTACGGCAAGCGGGAAAATGTAAAATTTTCCTAAGACCTACGCTTTCGCGTGCTTGCGGAAACGTAGGCGAGCCCCTACTAAAGCCACTCTCATTGCGGCTGTAGAGGCTCAGTGCCGAGCGGAAGCGCGCCTCCGCCCGCAAGCACTATCCATGGATGCGGCCTTACAGTATACTGAGGTAACCAGGGGGCTTTAGGATGAAGTTTGTATTTGTAAAACTATTACAATTGCTCAACTTCTCTTTTAGCCTCTCCCATAATTCATGCATTTCTATCAATGCAGAAAAAAAACTTTGCCTTTTGTTTTTTGTTTTTAAAAGAGGTAGTGCTCGTGCCATTGAACACTGGTCGGCGGGATATGTTCCGTGCTTTTCCCTGCCATGTCATTGAGAAGAAAAAAAAGGCACAAATCAAATTTATGTTACAATTGTTTGTCAAAGATAAGTGATAAGATTGTGCTTGAAACAATATTGCTACTCTGCTTACTCATGTGATAATATTGTAAAAACAAGTGTGTCTGTAAGCGCTTGTCACTGTAACCACCTCTAGAAATCAGAAATAGTTTATTTTCAATATATATTTAAATATAATAGTGCAGAGGTGGGACTCTCCCCACTTAAATCTTTTGGGTAACCATTCTAATTCTACACTTCTAATCGTCACAGTGCTAAGTAATGGAGTATCAATCAGGTTTCAGAGTGTAATACATAAGGGGTTATTCATTCAAGTGCAATCTTGCTGTTCGGGGCAGTACCGCTCCGCAACTCTTATTGACTTCAGCTTTACAAAGAGTGTAAAGTGCAATTAACTACTAAACTATGTTTATCTTTGTATATATTTGCACATTTAGCACTACACCTCTAGTCCCCCACATACCCCACCTCCTCAGTTACTGTTCGTTGTTCCAGGGGTTTTAATATTATATGGATTCTTTCTATGATCATCAAAAGTTATGTTTTATACCAGTGGAGTGCATCTCATAGGGAACTTTTTTCTATTTCGTATAACCTAGAAAATAAGGTAAAAAAAATCAAAATGGGGAACACCACCGTTTAATATTAGGTTATATAATTTCAACCAAGATCAATCCTGCTCTAGAAAGACATTATCCTCTACCAGTTAATATTGCTGCCCAATTCTTAAAGAAAATCATAATTAAATTTTTCCTTTGTGATCCCTAAAAAAGGTTCTTCAATTATGCTGATCTTCTACAGAAGTGGCAGAAGAAATTTGTAATCTGATATAGTGTCCACAATTTGCACACAACGATTCTAAGACATCATTGATCCATAGTGTATAGAGATTTAATATTTGAAGGAGGCGTTAGAGTTAATAATCCACAAAGCAGCCCAGTTGTAAACCCTTGTTCAGGACACACTGCGAAAATGGTATGTTATTTGAAAATTCACCATGCTCCAGGCAAAGTAATTGTTTTGATCTGTCACCACCTCTCCGGGATGTTGTGGTGTGATCAATGATCATATATCAGTTGCTGGTGTCCTGATTGCATTAAATGCAAAGCTTCCCCACAATATTTCATATGCATAATATTTACTGCAGGGACACATAATAATGCATATCATTATGCAAGCGAGTTGCCGCTTGAATTTGATGTTAGTGCCTGAATATAAGTGAATTAGTGGCTGGTTGTCCTCAAGGAGAGGTTTGAAAGCCATTGCACTAGGTAACAATGTGCACACAGCATTAAAATAATTTTAGCAACAATATCGCCCTTTATGTGCAATGGTCTTGTAAAACATTTAGGTCCATTGTAACGCGATCATCCTTGGTTTGTAGTACAGTAGTTGTTTCTACTCCTAGGACATGTGTAATCCACTTGACCCTTGACAGAAGCAATTGTATATTTTAATTCCTTTCAATCGAAGTCTTTACATGAACTAAAAAAAAGTATGTCTCCCATTAAAATAACTTCTCACTAACTCACTTCCTCCCATTGACAATAATACACAGGGCAAACCAGACAAGTACAATACTTTGGTACAAAAATTACAACCTCAAAATACCTTTCATAGCATACATTTTATAGCAAACTATCTCCCTTTGTTTCCTGTGCAGTCACATACAGTACTGCACATCTGAAATCTAGGTTTGAAAGAAAAATGTTTTGTCTGCTTTTTAGTGAAGTTGGTTTAAAACATGTTTCGTTAATTTGAGAGCGTTACAGGAAGCCTGAATGAAACTTTGTAAGGCCACGTGATATTTTTTATTTGCTGTGAAACCACAGTTAAAATATGTATTTTTATTTTAAGCTTCAATCCTATATAATAAAAATGAAAGCACTGTATGCCTGTCTGCATCTTCCTGTGTCCCTAGGGGAAATCTCATTGGTACCTTGGCCCGCCCGCCCCCGCACCTCTGATTGGCCTGAGGCGGAGTGACGACACACACACAACACACACACACACACACACACACCTCTCTCTCTGTCCTCTCCCACCCCCCATCACACTCACCTTCCCCCCTCAGCTTCCCCCCGGTGCTCCGCTCAGCTCCCCGCTCAGCTCCCCCCCGGTGCTCCACTCAGCTCCCCCCTGGTGCTCCGCTCCCCGCTCAGCTCCCCTCCCCCCCGGTGCTCCGCTCACCTCCCCCCCCCCCGGTGCTCCGCTCAGCTCCCCGCTCAGCTCCCCCCCGGTGCTCTGCTCAGCTCCCCCCCCCCCGGTGCTCCGCTCACCTCCCCCCCGGTGCTCAGCTCCACGCTCAGCTCCCCCCCGGTGCTCCGCTCAGCTCCCCCCCGGTGCTCCGCTCAGCTCCCCCCCGGTGCTCCACTCAGCTCCCCCCGGTGCTCCGCTCACCTCCCCCCCCCGGTGCTCCGCTCAGCTCCCCCCCCCCCCCCCCGGTGCTCCGCTCAGTTACCCGCTCAGCTCCCCCCGGTGCTCCGCTCAGCTCCCCCCCGGTGCTCCGCTCAGCTCCCGGCTCAGCTCCCCCCCGGTGCTCCGCTCAGCTCCCCCCCGGTGCTCCGCTCAGCTCCCCGCTCACCTCCCCCCCGGTGCTCCGCTCACCTCCCCCCCGGTGCTCCGCTCACCTCCCCCCCGGTGCTCCGCTCACCTCCCCCCTGATGCTCCGACAGGCAGTGGGCAGGCAGCCTGCAGATGCCACGCGGGGCGCCTAAGATGGCGGCGCCCGGAAGGACCCCCTTCCTCCCTCGCGAGGGAGTAACTAACATGGCGGCGGCCGGAAGGAGAGGTGACATGTGTGTGTGTGTGTGTGTGTGTCTCACTGTGTGTCTCACTGTGTGTGTGTGTGTGACAGTCTGTGGTGGGGGCCGGGGGGTGATGTGGTGGGGGCCGGGGGTGATGCAGGGGGGGGCAGTAATGTGAGGTGCAAGGGGGGGGAGAGTCATGTGAGGTGCAAGGGGCAGAGAGTGATGTGATGTGCAAGGCGGGGGACACTGATGTGGGGGCCAGGAGGGGTGGAGAGTGATGTGGGGTGCAGGGAGGGGAGACCGCAGATGTGAAGGAGGGGGGGGGGGGGCGGAGCTGTGAAGAGGGGGGGGGGGGGCGGAGCTGTGAAGGGGAACGGAGTTGTGAACATGGGGGCCAGACAGCTGTGAAGGGGAGTAAATCACGGGCAACGCCGGGTATATCAGCTAGTAAACTATATACAGGAAAGTAAACCCAGTTATGGTCACTCTTTCCCCTGAAGTGGATGTATTATGACATAGTTAAAAATACCTTTATTACATCATTAAAATATAGATAGTGTAAACAACGACGCTTCGCTAAATCCTTGAAATTCAATGATGAATGTTAGGATTTTGTGAATTAAAAAAAGGTTGTTGTTTTTATAAATACTAAACAACCTCTGGTACAGTGACCAATGGTGAAAAATAACTGTCCCCTTAGTATGTATAGGGACTAGAGATATATAGTTCTCCCACCGTAATAATCCTGATTGCCCTAAACGAGAGAGAGAGAGAGAGAGAGAGAGAGAGGCAGAGAGAGAGAGGCAGAGAGAGAGAGGCAGAGAGAGAGAGGCGCAGAGAGAGAGAGGCGCAGAGAGAGAGAGGCGCAGAGAGAGAGAGGCGCAGAGAGAGAGGCAGCCGGCTACCGCACCTTTTGGTAAAACGCTTAAAGCTGCGGTACCCTCCTTAAGCAGCACCACATAGCAGTTTTTTGTTTTTTTTAGTACATCGATTCTAAGACGCATCCCTATTTCAGACATGTGAAATTGGGAAAACAAGTGCGTCTTAGATTCGAGAAATTACGGTATTATATACAGTGCATACAGGGTATCTGATAGGAGCTGAAGTAGCAATATAGTACCCGTAGCTTAAAAGGTATAACCGGATATATTATGCAGGGAAAGGTTTTAGATAATGACAAAGATTAAACTTCCTGATCTAATTCCCACTGAGGTCTGCAGAGGCATGAACCTCCCTGGAGTGAATGCAGTGCCTCTGGGGTAACTCTGGGTCAATGCCCTATGGTGAGCTGGCTCAGCTATAATAGTGTCAGATCCTTAGGGGTAATGATAAGCTTCAAACCATATAGTGTACCCAAAAGTCCTCCAATGTAAGTGCTAATCTACTTGACTATTAGTGGGTAGTGATGGTAATGATGTTACTACAATACACATGAAGTATTAATCCTAGATGAAAATGAAGAACCCTATGGTAGGTGGTAGTAAGGTAATGGTATAAATACTGCAGTAAAGTGCACAGGTGAGGTGGAACTATGCACCCCTAATACACCCCTCTTTGTAGAGAGACAGTATGTGCTGTATTGGTATAACACTTGAGCTGAGTTGCTCTGGATGCAAGCACTGTGTATAATGCAGTTATGATTGTATAACTTCAGAGTCACCTAAACCACAGGGTGTGAGAGTGAAAGTATCTAATCCTCCCTGCTGGTGGTGTTCAATAAACACCCCATGTCTACTGCTCAGCTTGCCAGGACGCTATGTGCTGAGTCTTCTATAGCTTTTAGGGCTGCGTCCAGGTTGGTGCTGAGCGGGCGGGCACGCTCGCCACGATGAGACACATTGCGACAATGTGTGTGGCCTGCGTGAGCGCCTGCCTGCGCGTGCCCGTGAGCTGTAGTCGCTACTCCGTTTCAAGAGTTCCAAACTTTTGAATCTGTAGCTCCGACTTTTTAGCACATGACCGAATTTACCCAATCAGAGGACAGCAAGTCACAATACAAGCTCCCAATGCTTATATTGCTTTGGTTTTATTGCATTGGTTGTTGACTTGCTGTCCTCTGATAGGGAGGTGGGGGACTGGACCGGTGAGATGTGAACGGGGGGGATGACGGACCGGAGAGATGTGAACAGGGGGGGGGGGACACGGACCGGAGAGATGTGAACAGGGGGGGGGGGGGGACACGGACCGGAGAGATGTGAACGGGGGGGGGGGGGGGGTGACACACACGAACCGGAGAGATGTGAACGGGGGGGGGGGGGGGGGAGGACGACGAAGACGACAACGAATGGACTGGAGAGATGTGAACGGGGGGACGGGATGGAGAGAAGTGAATGGGGGGGGACAAAACGGAGAGATTTGAACGGGGGGAAACGGAGGGGTGGTGTGGTGGGCAAACGGAGTGGTGGTGTGGTGGGGGGGGAACTGAGTGGTGTGGGGGTTGGGCAAACTGAGTGGTGAGGGGGGGCAAACTATATGTTACTGCAATAGATGCCCTCCGCATCAAATTGACACGCCCCTCTGCGTTACATTGACACGCCCCCTGCGTCACATTGACACGCTCGCAAATTTCCTCTAGCAGTACAAGATTTGTCTCCTGCTTACATTCGCGTGACATCACTGCGCATGAGCACCAGCGTGCCCGCCCGCGCTTCCCTTCACCCTGGACGCAGCCTTACAGGGAAGCGCTAGCGAGTGGTTTCGCAGTGAGAGCGCTGGTAAGAGAGGTTCCCTGCGCATGCACGTGAATGTGCTAGTAACTGCCGACGCACGCGTTTCGCGTGATGTCACGCTTTCTCAAGGCAGAGCGGGGGAGTCCCATTCAATGCATAGGGACTTATAAAGCAGCGTCCAATGTGTATTGTTAACAAGTTAACCCTTAAGATGCCTGTTCACATTTACATACTGTGCAATGCTTACCCTGGAACCAATGTAAAATTTCAACAGGATTGCATGGGTGGACAGACATGGCTCCTTATTTTTGTCCCTGTTATAGAAGATACAGGCAGTATCTTTGATACTGTTTGGACAAAGTGTTATTGTTTGGTTGTAATGGTATTAACAACCACTGTAGGAGTTACATAAGTGATACCATTGCAACAGTTTCAAATTGTTGCTAATGTCACTCGGGTAGCTTGTTGAATAATAAACTGAAGAGCTAAGATTTTAGTTCAATCTACAAATTATTTTAAGTTTATGTCATTTTATTCCACCAGTAAATTAATTGAAATATATGGATTGATTAGCATTGGATCTCTATCATTTTGTATATATAAATAAATTAAAGTTGATATGCCCTAAGTGGGAGATGTATTACATTAGAAGTGGTCTTAATCCCTTATGTTGAATTATTAAATTATTCAAAAATGCATTATACTAAAGAGGTGACTGAGGCTACCAAGAGAACATCCACAGAGGGAATATAAATGCTATTAAATAAAGGGTGAGAACACAAACCCTTCATTAAGGCCTGTAGGTGACAATGTGCCCAGCATATAAATCCACCTAGATTCCTTTCTTAGTAGTTATTTATCCCAATCCCCCCTTCGACAGCCTGGGGAAAATTGGTCAATACCAATAAACTGTAGTATATTGATATTACCACTATGTTGTTCATTAATGTGTTTTGCAACGGGTGTGTCTAGGTGGTTTCTGACAGATCCAATATGTGTCAAAACTCGCTGCTTGAATTGTCTGCGATTTTTGCCCACATTTTTTTCCCACAATTACAGGTGGCCATATAGATAACCCCTGTTGAGATACAGCTGATGAACTTCCTAATTGTAAAATTCTTTGTACTGTCCCAATTAGTAAATTGTTTAGTCACATTAATATGTTGACAGGCTTTGCAGCGTTGACATTTATGGCAACCTGGTGTTTTTTTTTTCGGTAACCATGTTTGTGTTTGTGGTTGATTGAAATGGCTGTGTACAAGTATATCTCTAAGATTCCTGCTTCTTCTACTTGTTACAGATGGATAAGGATGCAACACTTCATTCAAATCTTCATCAGATTGGAGGATGTTCCAGTGTTTCCTTAAGACGTTTTGTACCAATCCCCACTGTTTATTGTACGTACCAATAAACCTCACAATCTTTTTGCCGTGTGTATCACGTCATTTTATCTTTGAGCAGTTCCTGGCGGGGTAGAAATTTCGCTCTTTTATAAGCTTTTGTTATACTTTTATTGTAATAACCCCTCTCCACAAATCTTGCTCTCATGATGATTGCCTGTTTCACAAATTCCTCTATATTACTGCAGTTTCTTTTTAAACGTAAAAATTGGCCTGTTGTTATACCCAAGATTGGCATTTTTGGATGGTGACTATCTGCCCTGAGTATGCTATTGGTAGCAGTTGGTTTCCTATATATTGTTGTGCTCAGGTGTCCATCCTCTGCTCGTGATATGGTAAGGTCCAAAAAATTAATTTGGTCCGTATCATGTTCCTATGTCAAGCGTAAATTGTATGTATTAGTATTCAGAATTTTGACAAAGTTCTTAAGTACATGTAATGGGCCATTCCAAAGGATAAGGATGTCATCCAAGTATCTTACCCACATTTCAACATGTTTTGTAAAGGTTTCCATTTCCTCAGTGAAAACCTCCTGTTTCTCCCACCAGCCTAAATATAGGCTTGCATACGATGGGGCACACGTAGTCCCCATCGCTGGTCCCTGAATTTGATGGTACAGGTGGTTATCAAACCAGAAGTCATTTCTGTTAAGTACTGTATGAATTCCACCTTACTTTAAGCTGAGCGAGGGTACCCCCCCTTTTTCTGTTTACATATTTTAAGCTTCAGCATTGAAATATCTGAGAGATACTGCACGAGTGTACGAAGCAAACCAACACAGTGGTATGGGAGAAGCCAAACATTACATATTACTGATTTCCTTCTGCTATAGTAAAACTATAATGGTGAGAAGAGGGCCTGCTCAGCTAGTAATAATAACTGGTACTGGCATGTTGCTATCTGGGAACTGGTCACAGTGGATATATTTACAAAAGGATCCCGTAGTGATGCACTCAACGTCATAGACTAATATACAATAAAATGTGAATTTTAATAGTTCAATGTAAGAAGTATCAAGGAGAGGACTGATATGTTTAAAAACAAATGTAATTGTTAGCTGCGACAGTGTCACAACAAACGAGACGGAACAATGCTGCATAAATGGTCACTGATCGTGCGAGGGTCTGGCTTCAAAGACGCATGTGAGTCCGCAAAATCATCACTATGTAAACTGAGCAGTGTCAAACAAATGATAACGAGTACGTGAGGTAAGTGAAATATATGGTGAACCAAGTGAAACAAAAACCGGACAGAGCAATGCCATCTAGTAAAAACATATCCAAAAAAGCGCTCAACCGATATGGTGAAATAAACACACACACACAAATACAGGAATGGCCTGTGCTGGATACATTAGAGACCACTGCAAGGGCATCCACAAGAGGGGGGAGGTGCAGCCTTCCTCAGATAGGGGTTTCCAAACCTCCTGTATTCCAGTTGGATTCCAGTGTGTGGTCCGTTGCCTGGGTGATGTTGGGTCCTCGTGACGTCACTTCCGGTCTCCCCTGCTCGTGCGTTCGGAGGAAGCACAGCGGGCTGCTGATAGCCGGATAGCTGCCTGTACCTCTGATTGATGTTTCACAGCACTCAGAGCTTCCACTTGTCCCCTAATTGCTCTACACGTTTCACAAGAATGTTCTTACTTCGGGAGGAACATGACATGATGGGGCACCTATGGGAGTATTTGTAGGGGGATAATTGACCCTTAATTTGATTGCAATTGCTGAGACAACAAAAGACAGGAGTGACCAATGCTACATCCAATTGACAAAACATATATGGTAATAAGTATAAAGTTGAAATACTTCAATAACAATAATAATAATAATAATTTATTGGTTATTTAGTTAAACCCTTTGGCCAAAGTGTCATAAGTCTGCATACCAACGTCAAGGTATAACAACATTTTGTTGGTCCAAAACGCTAAACTGTGAACCTTTCCTTTTACAGATGCAGTACAGAGTAGGTTGATGCAACGCACAGCACAGCAAAGAGGGGGTGACAGCAGGTCTGGCAAAAATCTTCTTTATAAACTTCTTGATAAAGTGCAACTTTCATTGCACGAAACGCGTAGAAGGTTGCAGCCTTCCACATTTTAATGCCTCTTTAATAAAGAAGATTTTTGCCAGACCTGCTGTCACCCCCTCTTTGCTGTGCGTTGCATCAACCTACTCTGTACTGGATTCTACCCTCTGGCGACAGCACGCAGATTGTGAGTAACCCTGGTGATCAACACATATATTTGTGAGTACTACTGGGGGCCAGCCCAATGAGGTTAGGGGTGGGTGTTTTTATGCAACTACTCCTGCCTTCAGGGTAACTGGAGCCCTTCCTATAGTTGTACTGTAATTATGTCCCAGGAGGTTACCTCAATACTTATTTTCACATTACAAATAATGGGACTACATACTTGAGCACCATATTACTCTCCTGTATGCCTTTTACAGATGCAGCAATGAGTATCCAAACACTTGCCTTTGAAAATCTGGGGCAATCTCCCAGTAATGCTGCAACATTTCTGCAGACTAATGGCCCATCGGATTAACACAGCGGGGGTCCCTGGCAGTCTCATTCAGTTTGAATGGGACTGCCAGAGAACCCCGCTGTGTTAATCCGATGGGCCATTAGTCTGCAGATATGTCACAGAAATGTTGCGGCATTACTGGGGTACTGCCCCAGATTTTCCCAGGCAAGTGTTCGGATACTCGTGGCTACATCAGTACCTCTGTATGAGGGGAAACAACCACATAATGAGTCCTGTCCATTCAGCAAAATGCTAGAACAATTGCTGAGACATCTTTAAATTGCTACCTAGTAGCATAATCTCATTGTAACAGCTCACCAACCACTTTTTACTTGCAGTGGCTATAACTCCTAAGGCCTAAGCTGTAAGGCTATAACTCCTAAGGCCTAGTAGCTCCGTTCTTTTCCCTCTCCCTTTTTGTGAAGATTTCCACAACGGAGGCACATTCAACCTGGAGGTGCTGGATATCTACAAGGACTTTCTGTTCATCGTGGAATCTGTTTTCCCAAGTGAGTCCATTCCAGCTTTGCCTCAATCAATATCCAGGGATCATCAATTGGTAACTATCCTTACCTCATTGCCTTGTGGGATAGCTCATTACCTGATCCAATAGGACATCTGCATATGAACAGGTTGTTTTCCAATTTATTGCTCATTTTCACTAACTACACATTTGTCTTGAGAGCATCACACATTTTTGTCTACCTATGTATGAGGGGAAACAACCACATAATGAGTCCTGTCCATTCAGCAAAATGCTAGAACAATCGCTGAGACATCTTTAAATTGCTACCTAGTAGCAAAATCTCATTGTAACAGCTCACCAACCACTTTTTACTTGCAGTGGCTATAACTCCTAAGGCTGGGGCCATGGTGCCTTCACCCGTGTGAAGGCTGGTCACTGAGCGGGCGCTTACCTGATCATGGTGGACAGGCCATGGGGGCATGCCGAGGGGACTCACGGAGCTGGTTCGCCCACTCATGTGACTGGCCTGTCGCGCAAGTAATCAGTTTGAACTGATTTCTTGTGCAACGCGTGGCCACTTCTGCCCGCACGCCGCATGGACGCGAACACTGCCTTAAGGCAGTCTGTTCGCTCATAGTCTGCTGTACCATGGCCCCAGCCTATGGCAACGGTGCGCAAACTGGGGGGCACGCCCCCCAGGGGGGGTGGGAGATTTGTCTGGGAGGGGCGCGGGCGGTTGCAGAGGTCCCGCACTCCTCCCCAAGGCATGTAAATTAAATGCCTGGGATCACGTGAGGCCTCTGCAATAATAACACTTACCAGGATTCAGACACGTCTCCATAGTAACGAGGCGTCAAATGATGCCACGGGTCACATGACGTTGCGCGACTCCGGAGCGTCATTTGACACAGCTGGCAGGTAGGAGAGGGAAGGCGAGGCAAGGGGGCTCAGCTTCAAAAGTTTGCGCTCCCCGGTCCTAAGGATCCCTGCAATAGGCAGTATGATTAATACTCTACCAGGCTAGATTAGCTCTCATAGCGGATGCCCATGAGATGCTAGGCTTGGCTATAGTAGCTATGAAAGACCCTGTAATATGCTAAATATTGTTGCAGCTACAGTAAAAAAAAAAAAAACTCATATGGTACGTCTCTGAGACCTGTGTCTCAGTCGCGATTGTGACGTCACACTAGCTGACGTCACCAACACCCGACGTGCGTTTAGTTTGGGAGAACCTCTTCGGGGGTGGGCGAGACTCTGCCTAACGCAGACATTTATGCCTTCCGTTGTCATGGTGACGGCCCTATTCCAATCCGATTGTAGAGGTTTGATTGTTCTAGAATTAATGCACTACTACCATCAGCATGGATCATGCAAATTCCTTGTACGTGCCCATAGATCATCGTGAGTATCCGCCAGGTAAATAAAAACAAAGAAGGACTGCTCCATAATTTGGGCTAATCCTAATGGGAAAAATATATGATAGATCTCAGCTTCTGCAGTGTCCTAATGTTAATATTACATTATTGTAATTCACAGTCTAGTAATTCTGTAAATCATATTCGGGATCACCATAGTGGCTGTGATATTATATAATTTATCAACATATTATATGATGAATATCACATCCCACAGTTTAATCATGTAAGTATTGTATTATTCCAGACTGTGGCGGATTTATACTTTTGCCGCCCTTAGGCCCATACCTTTTTGCCGCCCCTACATTTTTTATCTCGCCTTCTCCTCAATACACATAATTCTGCCCTCTCCTCAATACACATAATACCCCTCTCTCCCAACAAACAAAATACCCCTCCATCACAAACCCACGCCCCTCCAGCACACACAAAATGGAAACCCCCTCCCGCTGCACACACACAAACATAGCACCCGCCCCTGCAACACACATACTCACCACATGGCACACACCCTTGCAACACATACACACACAACATGACCCCCTCCTTGAAACACACACAAACATTGCACTCCTCCTGTGTAACACACACACACACACACACACACAACACCTCCCCCCCTGCAAAACACACACAACATGGCACACACCCCTGCAACACACACACAACATGGAACCCTCCTTGCAACACACACACACACATGGCATTCACCCCTGCAACACACACACACACACACACACACACACACACACAACATGGCACAAATCCCTGCAACACACGCACACAACATGGCATACACCCCTGCAATACGAGAGAGGATAAGTGCTGCACACCAAATAATGTAATAAGAGATGATACAATTACTGGTGCTCCATCCATGAATGAAAGGCAGTGGATATTCACAGTTGAGTGCAAATAGCCGCACGGCTATTCGCACTCAGTAAACATCCCAGCCTGGAATCGAAAGGCTGCATCCAATCCACGGCATACAAAATGAAATGGGGGAAAGGGCACACTGATTTGAAAATAGAAAATATTTATTTAAGATAACACAACGTTTCAACCAACATGGTCTTTCTCAAGTGCAAAAACTTGCTTTATTTTTTGCACTTAAGACCATACACCCCTGCAACACACACACGATAGCAACCCCCCTGCAACAGAGATACAACATGGCACCTCCCCTGCAACACACACATGGCACCCCCTGCAACACACACAACATGGCACCCTCACCTGCAACACACACATACAAGCATGCCCTCCCCCACCCCCCCTGCAGCACACACAAAAAAAAATTCCCCCCACCAAACGGAATCAATCACCCCCATCCAACTAAAATGGAATCTCTCTCTCCCCCTCCCCCTCCCCCCCCAAAACAGGTGGTTACACTTCTGCTACTGTTGGGACGTGGAGGCAGCCACACAGGATTAAGAGACACAGACACGCCCCTCCTCACTCACCTTAGTGGATGCCAGCACGGCTCTCTGCCTGCTGCCCTCTCCCCACACAAGTAACTGCACAGCATGGTTCAGAGAGAATTGAAACATTGTTCCCACACTGTGCAGTTGCTTGCAGGCCCCGCCCATTCTGATGTCTCCTCCAATCCAGGCTTGGGGGAGGCAGCATCCTGAAGTCTGTGAGGGCTGTGACGTCAGGATGCAGGGGAAATCTGTGCCCGCAAATTCTGACACCCGGGGCCTAATGGTGATGATAGGCCTAATGGCAAATCTGATACTGATTCCAGACATCTGCCTGAGAATATTAGCCCCATCAATCACATCATAGATCACCGTAGTGATAAAACATGGGGTATCCTCCTGTTCCTGATGTTTCCTACATTCTATTTTAATTTGATCCTCATGTCAGTGTGTCACTGGGTATTTATTCGTTTAGCACCTCCTAGTTTGTGCTTTCAGACTAGTCTGAATTGGATACAATTTATCAGTAGTTGCTGTATGTGGTCACAAATTGGTAAGTGCATAATATCGTTTCTATGTATATACAAGAGGGCCCCGGGTATATGGCGGGTTCCGCTCCAGGGGCCCGCCGTATAGTGAAAAATGATTTTGCATGCGTAAATCGGCATTTTTGCCGTTCTGCGCATGCGCGACCTATGGTCTGCGCGCACAAACTACGGTCTGCGCACGCGCGCCGGGCGCACCCGCCCATTCTGCGCATGCGTAACTGCGGATCCAAGATGGCGACCCCCTCCTCGGTGCTACCATATCAGCGGATCGCCGAGATGTTTAATAAGGCATATGTCAGCTTGCCTTCCAATACACGGGGGGGGGGGGGTTGGTAAGTGGGGTCTCATGAAGTAGTTTCTAAATTATTCTATTCCCACAAAAATCCTGATATATTACTTGTGTGTAGCGCACTTTCCCCCACCCCCTGGGAGATATGACAACTGCGGTGTTTGTGGTGCACTACCTGCGGCTCACAGGAGGCCTGGGCCTCCGCTGCTGGGAGCCTGGGGTGTGCCTGTTCTGTCGGATGACAGCACCTCCACCTGTACGGGATCTACTATGTGGGATAACTCCGTTTCAGAACCACATGCAATAATAAACACACCAGTAAGAGTAACAGTTTTGCTGCAAGCATAGAATAACAACGATAACAGTTCCACAAACTAAGCCACACACGGCCGTACCCTCACAATGTCCTCCAACACAAGATCAACCCTGAATGGGATATCCCCCAAAGTACTGAGGGGCCCTTGTGCACCCAACCACCCTGGTGTCCACAAGTAGTAACCCAGCCAGGTGTGTGAGAGCGCTGTCCTCAAATAACGTTGTTGTTGGTACCTGCCCAGGTGCTTCTGCACCCGGGTATGTCCGGAAGATGAAACAGATCCACTGATCCAGCGATGTCGACGTAGCCTCCGCCTCTACGTGGGGTGGTATCCCACGTGGATGGTTCCACCATGAAGAAAGTCTCTATTAGCTGTAGTGGTCTTGTCCCAGACCACCGGATCGACAGTTCGCCACTGTATCCTGGCTGTGTCCCTCTCTCTGTTACTATAGGGGACATGTCCCTAACTGATGATCCAGTCCCTACAGCAACCACAAACTGAGGGGAGTCGGGCCTAGCTCGGGCCCAAGGGTATTTCTGGCCTAGTGCACATACACACCCAACCCCTTCCGAGTCTAGCTCCAACTGGCGTGCTCCTCTGCGCACGAAATGTATATTTCTTCAGAGCAGGAGAATCTGGCCGCGCTATTGGTTGCTGCAGCCCATGTGTCCGTCGCCCTAGTGCATCCTTGGGGCTGTAGTCCCCTGCGGATCTATTCTGTCTAATGGCCGCATCACGCGCCTATACTGCACATGTGCAGCATCTTACGCATGCGTGATTGTGACCAAGATGGAGGCACCCTGCAGAGAGCGCCGCCGGTAACCTCCGGCGATCGAGTCGCCTGCAGCAACCTCCCCACGTTCTCCCCCAGCCTCCGCTGCCAGATGCAGCTGCAGACAGAGGTAGGGGGCAGACGGGGGACCAGGGGGAACCAGGCTATATGTGTATATGTGTTGTGACACGGTGAAGTCAGGGACTGCTAGTTATGCCTGGGAAACATACTGCACCGACACACTTTATTCGAGCAAATACCCAGTATGTACCTGGCAGATACCTGGAATGCGCCGCTCCTCACCTCTGACAAGCCCCGTTGCGTTTGCCTTCCCAGCCTGGGTTCATGCCTGGCTAACGGACGGCTGATCTGTTAAATTATAATGATTAGGATTTAATAGGCTGCAATGCTTCGCGTGTCTACCAGATGGCATAAATTCATGAATTGTAATGCAGTATATATATATATACTGTGCAGTATTGCAGCCAGTGGGAATAAAATGCTTCAATCCCTGCCTCTAAAATACCTCAATGCACTCGGGCAGAAAACAGTCACAAACCTCAATACACCCGGGTATACCCGAATTCGTGGGACTAGCCGAGCTCGAATAAAGTGTGTCGCTAGTGTATATCTGAGTCCTTCATCCAGCACTCAGAAGGTTAGCCCAGGAAGAATAGCTGGGCAATCAGGAACTAATCAGACACACCTATTTTCACAGTACAGTTAATATAAATAATATTGTATTGTATTGTATGTCTTTATATTACACTATAATGAATATTTACTATATATATATATATATATATATATATATATATATATATATTTCCTGATGAAGTCACGAGGCGTGACGAAACGCATAGGGACGTGGTGACGTCATCACGTGTGGGTGCGTGCACGAGGAGTTCTCTGGCATCTCAGCAATTCCTATTTAAAACCAGAGACAGAACATGAAACACAGACAGAGCTCAGTGCTACAGCCATTAACACAGATACACGGTACAGTGCCTATATATATATATATATATATATATATATATATATATATATATAAAGATATCTTTGGAATAAAATGGTTTAGTTTAACCCTTTGGCCAAAGTGTTGTAAGCCCTTGAGCCCCTCAAAGGTAGACCACATCTCAAGGGTCCTAACACTAATATAAATTCTTAATAACCTGTGCATTGCCAGGAAGAATGATTTATAATAAATCTGTCAAAATTAGTTGCATAGTTCTAAGTCTGATTGAAGCGCTTATTAACCTGTATAATACCAGGAAAAGCACTCTGTATTAGATTTGTCGCAATCAAACTGCATGCAAGTTTTATTCAAAAGATATCTATATATATATTTAGGCACTGTACCGTGTATCTGTGTCATTGGATGTAGCACTGGACTCTATTCAAAGGTATCAGTACTTCCAAAAATAATCAATGTAGCTACTGTATGATTTGTTTTTCTTAGCATTATGGCAAGTAGAATAAAAAAAAATCTAATACAGAGTGCTTTTCCTGGTATTATACAGGTTAATAAGATATTAAGAAATTATTTTAGTGTTAGGACCCTTGAGATGTGGTCTGCCTTGGAGGGGCTCAAGGGCTTACAACACTTTGGCCAAAGGGTTAAACTAAAAGACCATTTTATTCCAAAGATATCTTTATATATATATATATATATATATATATATATATATATATATATATATATATATATATATATATATATATATATATATATATATATATATATATAGGCACTGTACCGTGTATCTGTGTTAATGGATGTAGCACTGAGCTCTGTCTGTGTTTAATATTCTGTCTCTGGTTTTAAATATATATTGCCATGCTCAGTAGCACTCCTCTTTGACACCTATACGCATATATATATATATATATATATATATATATATATATATATATATATAGTGGTTATTTTGGGGGTTCAATATGAGCTTATTGGGGTTCTGTATGTGTCTCAGCAATTCAGCCAGCAGATTATTTCATTGCCGCTATCTGACTGAAGCAGAAGCAGAGGACACAGGGGCATTGTGAGACGCAGCGGATCGGCGCCAGCTCGTGGCAAGAGCTCCCTGTTTGTTCTGGACTCCCCAACCCCCGTGGATGACTCCCAACAGAGATTTCTCTCCAATGTGTGTTTGTTTTTATAATCCTGTAAGTGCAATTCCTTGGGACTGCTTGTTCTATTAAATGCACCTTTATTTTATACAGTTACATGCTATGGAGCCTGCGCTTCTTTTTGTCTTTTGCTCTTAGGTTGAATAGTGGGTGGCTGTACCACTTCTTCTGAAGCTGCAAAGTGCTCCTAGGATCTGTTTGTTGTGAATATTACCTCTCTGGATCTTCAAAAAGTGGAACTTTTTGGACATCCTTTTTTTAAGACACTTCTTCACTTGTCACTTTTTGGTTAATTATAATTAATTATAGTATAGATTTATTTATATTTTCATTTAAATTAATCTTTTTTATAATTATTATTAATCAGTATTGCACTGATATTCACCTTATTTCTACATCTTTGTGTGTGTGTGTGTGTATATATATATATATATATATATATATCAGCATAGCTGACACTCCAAGCAAACAACACAATTCAAGGTGCGTGCTACATAAACAATAGTATATGAACCAATGCTTTCCCAGGCGACAAAACAAAGAAGCAGCACTCAAAGCAATATGGTAAATAAATTGTATTAAAGACAATACATCAGCACAGATAAAACCAACGTTTCGGTATATATATATATATATATATATATATATATATATATATATATATATATACAGTATATATATACAGTATATATAAATATATAATCTTTTAAATACACAATTCTGTAATTATATAATTCAGGTATTCAGCATGAGGGAAAGGTAAAATATAATTTCAAACAACAAATTATGCGTCATATGAATGAAGTCTTCATGCATAGGATGCACAATATTTTAAAAGTTTGTTTTACTTTTTAGCAATAAGGATTTGCTTTTCTGTTTGCAATATCTTTAGACAACAAGATTACTCACTGTCTAAGAATGGAAAACCAAAGCTTAAGCCATGCAGCCATGAAACAGTTTCTGTGAGGGTAAGTAGAAGCTCAAATGGAAAATATGCCCCTAGTGTCAATTATTATTTTAAGCTTAATGATTTATTATTTTGTTGCTTCTTTCATTATATTGGGGTTTATTTTAGTACATAAATGTATTTGTTTTACACGGGACACTGAAATGAAGTTCAAAACAGAACTAGTTCTATCTGAGCAGTGGCTTAAATTTATTTTATTGATAACAAATACTAGCCTTGCAGAAATAACTACCCCTTGCTAGGCCTCGGAAATTAAATATTGCCTGGTCTCAGCCAAATGCTTGGTTTAGGTTGGCTTTTTATAGCACAGAGAGAAACGAAGGCCTTTCAGAAGTAGAGTAACTCTGTCACTATGGGTTGACTGATAAAACTGTAATAATTACATATGCAAAGACTCCATGACTTAGGCTTTGGTCCTGCTGCGTCCGGCGGCGCGTGCGCGTTCCTCACCAGCAGGGGTATCCTTTCCTAGCCGGTCCCAGTCCCCCCTCGCTGCACGGCTCACAACGTGCTGTGTCAGCCGCCAGGGGATGCAAGAAAATTGTGATCCCGAGCGGTGACGTGGTGTGCTGATGAGCCTATCAGCGGTGGGAGCGGGAGCTGTCAGACAGCTTCCTCCACAAGGTAGGAGGTAGGGGGTGGTGTGTGTGTGTGTATATCAGAGTGTGTGAGGAGGGCATTTGTGGGGGAAGGGGGAGTGAGCGGGAGCTGCTTACATTCCAGCAGCCCGCAGCAGCTCCCTCCTGCAGCCCGGGAGACCGAGACCGAGCCCGTAGAGGGAGTGGGGGGAGTAGCGGGTCCCTCCGCTCAAACCACGCCCCCCCCTCCCACTCCCGCCCCCCTCCCGCTCCGGCTCCCGGCTCCCTACAGACCGCATATCGCGGTCTGTGCCTGTCAGCGCGCCACCTGTCTGCAGTGCGGGCGCGCTGACTAAGGGAGCGGGGCCTTAGCCTTACACAACTCTTTTGTATATACCTTTTATGTGAAAACAAGAAAAGCCTTCACAAGGTCCTTTTTAATTCTGATTGTAGTAAAGTTTGCACAATAATATTTATTTATTTAATTTATTTATTTCTAAAATGGTTTTACCAGAAAGTAATACATTGAGAGTTACCCCTCGTTTTCAAGTATGTCCTTGGTATAGAGTTAAGATGACAAATAATACATGGTAACAAATACAGTTACATAAGTGAACAGGGTATACATTATATACAAGACATTGCATGCACAGTTAAAGATAATATATATCATAGGCATATGTAACAGTTACAGACCAGATTAAAATGTGAGATAGCTTAATCTGGTCTGTAACTGTACATCGCAGTCATTATATAACCAAACTTTGTCAATACAGTTGGTTGGGAGAGATAGTGATACCATGAGAATAAGGCCCAGCTCCGCAAAGCTCAATACCCAAAAATCTACTCATGAACCAAAAAATCTACTCGCCACCTAACTTTGAAATAAGTTTATTTATTGTATTACATTTATATTTTACTATAATTAGTCCTGGTTGTGAGTGTGAGAGTGTGAGAATGTGAGAGTGTGAGAGTGTGAGAGTGTGAGAGTGTGTGAGAGTGTGTGAGAGAGTGAGAGAGTGAGAGAGAGTGAGAGAGAGTGAGAGAGAGTGAGTGTAAATGTCGGATCTAGAAAAAAAAGCCAGATGTGAATGAATAGTTTCCTAAACCCCTTAACCAGTGACAGGATGCCCCCACTTCACAATATCTAAAGCAGCAATCCCAGCTGGGATCTTACCTGATCCGCAGTCCCTCAATGTCCAGGTACCCTCATTCCTGCAATGTTATATATTGGAGGGGAGGTGTTTCCTACCTGTCTTCTGGGTTAGGGGGGTTCCAATGTCTCTCGTGTGAAGTGTGAGAGTCAGATCTGGAAGAAAGCAGTATAGGTTATTTCGGTGTAGGTAGAGGGCAATTAAGATATATAGGGAAAATAAGATATCCAGAGTGTGAGAGACAGAGAGAGTGTGAGAGACAGAGAGAGTGTGAGAGACAGAGAGAGTGTGAGAGACAGAGAGAGTGTGAGAGACAGAGAGTGTGAGAGACAGAGAGAGTGTGAGAGACAGAGAGAGTGTGAGAGACAGAGAGAGTGTGAGAGACAGAGAGAGTGTGAGAGACAGAGAGTGTGAGAGACAGAGTGTGAGAGAGAGACAGAGAGTGTGACAGAGAGACAGAGTGTGACAGAGAGACACCGAGTTTGACAGAGTGAAAGAGTTTGACACAGAGAAAGAGGGTGACAGAGAGAGAGAGAACGTGACAGAGAGAGAGAGTGAGAGAGAAAGGATGACAGGGAGAGAGACAGTATGTGGGTGACTGACACTCTGGTGGGTGGGTGACTGACTGACACTTGGGTGGGTGACTGACACGTGGGTGGGTGGGTGGGTGACTGACTATGGGTGGGTGTCTGTATACACACACACACACACACACACACACACACACTTTCTCAAACACACACACACTCACTGTCTCACACTCACACACACACACTCACTGTCTCACACTCACACTGTCACTCACACTGTCTCACACTGTCACACACACACTGTCACGGTCTCACACTGTCACACACTGTCACTCACTCTGTCTCACACACCTGCACACAGGGGGTCCTCGGCACGGCATGGGAGGCCTCGGCACGCATGGGGGAGCCGCCGCACGGTAGGGGGGCCTCCACAGAGCAGTACGGGCCACCCCACTGTCACGGTCACACACTGTCACACTGTCATTGTCTCACACTGTCACACTGTCATTGTCTCACACTGTCTCACACTGTCACTGTCACATACTGTCACTGTCACACACTGTCACTGACACACTGTCACTGTCACAGTCTCACACTGACACACTGTCACACACTGTCACTGTCTCACACTGTCACTGTCACACACTGTCACTGTCACGGTCTCACACTGACACACTGACACACTGTCACTGTCACACACTGTCACTTTGTCACACGGTCACTGTCTCAGACTGTCACACACTCACGGTCACACACTCACGGTCACACACTCATGGTCACACACTGTCACTCACACTCTCACTATGTCTCACACACTCTCACACACTCTCACACACCCGCACGCAGGGGGTGCCTCCACACGGAAGCGGGGGCCTCCACACAGAAGGGGGGCCACCACACAGAATGGGGGGTCTCCGCCAGGCAGGGGGAGCCGCCGCTCCGGCAGGGGGGCCTGTGCCTGGCATGGGGAGCCGCCGCCTGGAAGGCAGGAGCCTCCGCATGGCAGCGCAGGCCGCCACACTGTGGGGGGGGGGCACTGCTCGGCAGGAGGGCCTCCGCCCAGCATGGGGAGCCACCACCCGGAAGGCAGGAGCCTCCGCATGGCAGCGTAGGCTGCCACACTGCAGGGGGGGCCGCCGCTCGGCAGGCGGAGCCGAGACATGGTAGGGGGGGGCCTCTGTGTGGCACGTGGGCGGCCGCACAGAAGGGGTGGCCGCCACAAGGTAGGGGGGATCGCCGCAGGGCACACTGGCAGGGAATTGAGGCATGGCAGGAAGGCAGGGAGGGGACACATGGGAGGAGAGGCAGAGAAGAGAAAGGAGGCATGGGGCTTACCTTCTAGCTCCTTGCAGCAGGATCCAAAAGGAGGGGCAACCGTCACAGCGTGGGCTCACATAGAGCCTGGCTGCCTGCCAAAAAATCCTGGCAGCAGGCCAGCAAGTCGTGTCATTCAATCAGGAAGGGGGATTTTTTTTTTTTGGTTTGTTTGGTGTGAGCAGGGAAATTAATTTAAAACCTTGTGGCTGTTTGGCAAGTCGCCAGCCGCCAATATCCTATTGCCCTGGGGCAACCGGGATGACAGAATTTGTCGAGCACTGTATATATATATATATATATATATATATATATATATATATATATATATACATATGCACACACCGTAAAGAGTAATCAGGATTAGTCATGTCAGGCTGAACTATTTACCCATTGGTGACCCATCCCTAACCCATACTAACTTATTAGCAAAACGCAACCCATGCAACAAACGTGAACCTCATTTTGAGTACCCCTATAGCCCCAACCTCTCCCAACACTGCTCACAATTTTCAATTTGTCTCAGTATCTGAAGGAGAATACACAAGCGCTCCTCAAATTAAAACTAAGCAGCCAATATGGACCTGATTTACTGCAATCTAAGTTCCTAAGACTTGGTGCCTCAGTCATTGCCAAACCACTTGCTTCCATAGTCAACTCTGTTCTGTCTGCCAGAGTTGTCCCAATCTTCAAAAGTGGGGACAAAACACTGTCTCAAACTACAGGCCAATCTCTCTTCTCTCAATACTATCCAAAGTCAAGGAAAAATGTGTTCACTCCCAATTAAGCGATTACTATACCAAGACAAATTTCCCTAGCCAATTCCAATCTGGCTTTCGCCCCAAACACTCCACGGTAACTACCCTGCTTAAAGTTTGCAATGAGATCCAGTGTGGAATGGAACTGGGACAAGTCACTAGTGCAATATTCCTAGATTTTGCAAAGGCGTTTGATACTTTTGATCTGTAACAGGTGCTTGCCACAAACAGGACAGAACCTCAAGGCTGAGGTGGGGATTTAGAATACACCAACCTGCAGCCGCGAGACTCCTGTGCAGATCCGTAGTCATGTGGCTGGGTCAGATTAGGAGAAGTAGGATAGTATTGATACTCACGTGGTCTAGGGTTGAAGAGGTAGAATAGTCAATGTGTGAGGTCGAGGTGTAGAGATGGTGGGAGTCCAGGTACAAGCTGAGGTCGAGGATACTAGGAGACAAGACAAGGTTAGCAGAATTGCACAAGGCAAAGCAGGACACGACAAGCTGGGTGCTTGTGGTTAGCACTTCATCGCAGGTTAGGACTACTATGCTCAGCCGGTTTGGATCAGGGATCGGTGAGCATATAAAGGACTGTAAGCCAATCAGAGGAAAGGCACAGGGCTGAATGTGATGATTGCCTTTTGATAGCAGAACCAATCCACGCCGAGTTGTACGGCTGTGAATACTGATTGCCATCCACCCACTCAATCATCAGGGGGAGGAGTAAACAACGCAGGTGAAGAAGATGAGATGGTTATCCTGCTGTCAGTGTTAACTCCTGGTTGAGTCCTTTGCCTGACAACAGTAGAACGACGACTATGCACAATCCTGTCTGCATGAGGCGCGTCACGGGGCACGTCACGGAGGTGGGACCTAAGACCGATCCTCTCATGATCATGTTATCTTGCTTAACAAACTCCAGTGCTCTGGAATAGGGAAGCATGCTTTAAACTGGTTTCATTCCTACTTATCAGGTAGATCCCAACATGTGTTTATCTCAGGCTCTAACTCCAAACCCTTGGATATCACCTGTGGAGTCCCGCAAGGCTCTGTTCTAGGGTCCCTACTCTTCTCAGTGTTCATCAATGATCTTACTACAGCTTGTAAGGGAGCCTTAATACACATGTATGCAGATGACACAATCTTATATGCACACAGCCATAGCCTTTCCGACCTTGAACACATATTTCAATCTGACTTTTTGAGGCTTGAAAATTGGATTTCCCAAAACAAACTGTTTTTAAACACTGACAAGACTGTAACAATGGTATTTGGGACCAAGGCTTAATGTTTAAAGCTTCCAATGAATGAGCTCCAGATCAGAACCAATGCTAATACCATCCTAACTCCTGTTACTGATTTTAAGTACTGGGGCATATGGTTTGACTCCCATTTAACATTTGGGATGCACATTGATACCCTGACATCCAAAATCTAAGCCAAACTAGGTGTACTTTATAGGAATAAATCCTCCCTAAGTATGCAGGTCAGAAAGCGTATCGCACAGCAAATGCTAATGCCAATTATCGACTATGGGGACATAGTATATGGCTCGGCACCCCAAACTCACCTTAGCAAACTTGATACCCTCTACAATTCAATATGCCATTTTGTTCTCCAATGCAACTACAACACACATCACTATGAAATGCTCAAAGAACTAGATTGGTCATCACTTGAATCGAGGCGCAAAGTTAATCTCTCCTGTCTTGCCTTCAAATACTTTCTGGGCAAGCTACCCGTCTATCTGAACAAGCTCCTCACCCCTACCACATGCAGCACTTATCTTAGATCTGATTCCAAAAGACTGTTCATGGTCCCAAGGTTCAGCAAAGTATCTGGCCGTTCCTCCTTCCCTTACTGTGCACCCCAAAACTGGAACAATCTACCAGAGACTCTCACAGCCACCACCAGTCTAAGTTCTTTCAAAACTAAAGCTGTCTCATATTTTAATCTGGTCTGCAACTGTTACATACGCCTATAATATATATTATCTTTAACTGGGCATGTAATGTCTTGTAGGTAATGTATACCCTGTTCATTTATGTAACTATGTATTTGTAACCATGTATTATTTGTCATCATAACTCTATGCCCAGGACATACTTGAAAACGAGAGGTAACTCTCAATGTATTACTTCCTGGTAAAACATTTTATAAATAAAGAAATAAATCCAACAACCAAAATAAGGGTGTGTGTGGCGTGCATGCACTTTATAAATTAAACTTCTTTGTGTTTTGTCACTGAAATTGTATTTTGATGTTTTTGATTGAATGAAAGACTTTTGAGAGTAGAATTACAATTTTTTTTACTAGCCTCCTTTGTGACACTGTATCAGATATGAAAGAGTCTTTGTTGTAACAGATTCAATTCATCCCAATATAAATAATTCAGTTGTTCAGTAGTTGGTGATGTTTTATGTGACGGTAGGGGTAGCAAGTTTCACATAATAATGGTAATGGCCACCTCTGTGAGGCTCATTTGGCCTGAATGTAATTTAATGTTTTGTTTAACCCTTTCCAGAAAAGAGCTAATCACTGTGTGAAGGCTGGAAGGGGGAAAACCTGTATGTTTTGGGGCACCGGGGATTGTATAGTCTGGAAAAGCACTTTATTCCTTGTGTTAATGTATTTCCCCCATACAGTTTAGCAAGTCAGCAATGTAATCTACATGTTAACATTTCCCTGTATACAGACCCAGTAATTCACTTAACTGGGCTGTCTGCAGAGAAATGCCGGGTCGTGACAAAAAGCTGATAGCAGCTAAGTACCGGGACAACTGGTGAGCGGGGAAGGGCTGATTACCAGGTCCGTGTATGGCTCTTAATGGGGTAGAGCCTTTGTTCCCCGCAGACACTAAGGCGCCTACCCAGCGGGAGGTATAGCGCTTGCCAAGGGAACCGTTTGCCGGGTCTGAGCCCCGTAGGCTCGATTCTCCTTGGCCAGCTTGAATTTCCTGCTCGCCGGCAGCTCCGTCATAAAGGGGCGGTCCTGAGTGCTTAAGCCGGCCCCCTACACTGATAAGTGCAGCCGGGTGAGCCCTTGTCCTCTGATTGGCTGCCGCCTCACGATCCATGTCGTGATTTGTTGGCTGCCCCTTCTCCATGTTAGGTATAGCAACCGAGGGTTATGTAAGCAGCGTGTTCGAACAGGGAACCAGAACATCTTTGGAGCTGATCGGAGACACGGCTGGCGGGAGATTCAAAAGTACTCAGTGGGAAATAGCACTGAGAAGCACCGGAGAAGCCGTCCAGGGCAAGCCTACTGAAGCAGACCCCAGCACCTAATTGAGGCTAGTTTCTGCCCCCCAGGCCCCAGTTGGTGAGTGTTTCACTGTGATTGTGTATTTTGTGTGTTCGCTGGCTTGCCAGAATAAACTTTCATTTACTCAATTATTGTGTCCTGTCTGGTAATAGTGATCCCGGTGGTAAATGTGTTAAAAGTGCTGGTCCCCCGTGACATTTTATATTTGTGTTTCCACAGGTTATTGATATGCAAAATGATTTTGCATAATTGCAATTAGACTGACTTGGCAATCACATTTCATCAAACCATCCCACTGTCTTGTGACAAATTAAAAAAAAAATCTAATGCAAGGATTCCTTAATATAGATGCACGACGACCTTAAATCAGATCTTGCTTTTGGCATTCACATGCTCATGCAGATGCATTAGCTATTTTCAAAATCCTCTTAAAGCATGCAGGGAAATGGGCAGACAGGATGTATCAAATGTATTTGTAACCCATGTTCCCCCCCCCCCCCCGGTCGCAGACTGGACCCCTAGGGTGTAGTGAGGGCTGGTTACATGTATGTGGGTGGTGCGTACCTGTGAGGAACAGGAGGGCCTGAGTCTCCCGCGATGGTATTGGGGATAACAGGGACAGGCTTCTGGGGTATATGCCTCCATCTTCTCTAGCAACGGTGGTGCAGCGCCTCCATTATGGCGAGCCTTAAGGGATAAGGTGAAATCCTCCCAGAGAAGCCCTGGTCTCAGGGCGAGAGATTTCAGTCTCACACACAGTCTTGTATAAAAGCAGCAATGTCTTTATTCTGTACAGCAGATCAGCAGCAGCACACAGCAGCAGCAGCACAGCAGAATGTACAAGGTCTGTTCCTCCTCCTCCTTTCCCTCCAGAAGTCCACCCTCAGGATGGGCTGTCTGGATCTCTCTGTATCCCTGCCACCACCCCAAGTAACAGGCATTCAAGGTGGGGCTAGCTCTTCCCTCACCCCCTAGGCAGGGTGAGGGGAATTGATCCACCTCCAGCTATCTAGGCCCTGCTCCTCTGGAACCTAGCTAGCTCACACAGTCTGACTGTCCAGTCAGACCCTCCAACACTCTCTCCTCCCAGGACAGAACTGCTTGTCACTTACAGGAACAGGCAGGACTAAGTTTAGTCAGCCCCACCCCTCATGATGTCAGCAGGCCCTCCCCTGTGTCTCATGCCTGCACACAGTCAGGGGCCTACCTCCACCAATCACGGCAGGGCTTGAAGCGGGGGAAACCCATGATAACTACTGGCGGCCTGCCCTTAGCAGGACTTACACCAGAAGGAGAAAGATATATAGCCCCCATTTCTTACCGGGACTACATATTTTTTTATGCCATCAGTAATTCGGGATCTATGTTTCTATGCCTGAGAATATCTGAGAAAAACTTCTGGTAAACTGACTATAAACACCTACGATATTGTACTTATTGGTTATATGTATGGACTGATGATATGGAATGATAGTACTAGTAAGTTGCATTAGAAAATAAAATGCTAAATAAAATCTGTTTTTGTGTAATGCTTTACTGGTATTGTGCAATTGTTATGTCTTTAATCATAATAATAAAATGTAATTCCATTGCAAAGCTGACAAGAGAAAAGTCTGTTTTCAACAACTATCTGTGAGATTACCAAAACAATATAATAATTTCCCACCCCAACATGTTGACTGAATGTTCAAATTCCTCTTTTCAATATTGTTTTAGACAATGAAAATACGAAAGTTTCATACAGTAGTCTAACTTACAAAATGTAATGCCATATACCTGTGAGACCTTGTTTTCAGAGTTATGTTATAAAAGATACTAGATATTTTAGCATACAGTACTTGATTATAGAAAGTAAACATTTGATATTCTTCTTCCCTCCCTTGTACACAATAGTTAATGGGTTAAATCCTTCCTGCCTTAGGCTGCACTTATAGTGACGGTGACAGCAATGTCGCGTCAAAACAAATGCATTGCTGCCATTGCGTGCGCTTACAGCAAGCGCGGCGCATCGGAGCGACGGCTTGTTCGCGATCGCTGGAAGTCATCTCTATTTGATTTTTCCAGCGACCGCAGCTTGACGTCACTGTCGCTGGCACTATAAGCGTAGCCTTAGAGGGAATTCAAGGGAATTCCCTTTTCCTCAGTGTCACTATGTTTAGTAGACTTAATTGTTTCATCTCGCAAAATGTGAAAGTAGAAAATACCAACAGGTTAAATTCTCCTTGTCATCCTGTACCCAGACCTGATGAGCAGCATGTCTGAAACTCAGCAATCGACTACATCAGCGTTTCCCAAATGGTGGGTCGCAACCCGGCACCGGGCCATGGAACCAAAATTGCCGGGTTGCAGCGAGGCTGGCCGCGCGGTGTGTCCCCCCCGCTCAAGTTAAAAAAATGCTGCGTTTCCCCTGCGGTCCCACGCGCATGCGCAGGGCCCGGTCCCGCGCGCATGGGCAGGGCCCGCTCCTCCCACCCCGCTCTCAACGTGGGACGGAGGTGGAAATACCAGCTCCTCTGTGGCCGGAGGGGGAAGTACTAGCTCCTACTGTGGCCCGCTTCCCCCCGCGGCCAGCTTCCAGCGCTCTCACCGAGCTCACCTCCCATGGCCCCAAGCCCACCTCCCGTCCCGAGCAGCTGCCGCCGGGATATCGGGGGCAGCAGGGGAAAGCGTCCGGCGGCAAGGTAAGTCACCCCACCCAGTCACTGTCACCCACCCAGTCACTGTCACCCACCCAGTCACTGTCACCCAGTCACTCTCTCCCACCCAGTCACTCTCGACCATCCACCCACCCACCCAGTCACTGTCACCCACCCAGTCACTGTCACCCAGTCACTCTCTCCCACCCAGTCACTCTCTCCCACCCACCCCCCAGTCACTATCACCCACCCAGTCACTGTCAAGTGTCACTGTCACCCACCCAGTCACTGTCAAAGTCACTGTCTCCCACCCACCCACCCATCCAGTCACTGTCTCCCAACCCACGCACCCAGTCACTGTCTCCCAAGTCACTGTCTCCCACTTACCCACCCACCCAGTCACTGTCTAAGTCACTGTCTCCCAAAGTCACTGTCTCCCACAGTCACTGTCACCCAGTCACTCTCTCCCACCCAGTCACTGTCACCCAGTCACTCTCTCCCACCCAGTCACTGTCTCCCACCCAGTCACTGTCTCCCACCCAGTCACTGTCTCCCATCCACCCACCCAGTCACTGTCTCCCAAAGGTCACTGTCTCCCACGCACCCACCCAGTCACTGTCTCCCACCAACCCAGTCACTGTCTCCCACCCAAGTCACTGTCTAAGTCACTGTCTCCCAAAGTCACTGTCTAAGTCACTGTCTCCCACCCAGTCACTGTCTAAGTCACTGTCTCCCACCCACCCTGTCACTGTCTCCCAAGTCACTGTCTCCCACCCACCCAGTCACTGTCTCCCAAGGTCACTGTCAAACCCACCCAGTCACTGTCTAAGTCACTGTCTAAGTCACTGTCTAAGTCACTGTCTCCCAAGGTCACTGTCAAACCCACCCAGTCACTGTCTCCAAAGTCACTGTTAAGTATCACTGTCTCCCACCAACCCAGTCACTGTCTCCCTCCCAGTCACTGTCTCCCACCCACCCAGTCACTGTCACCCAGTCACTGTCTCCCACCCACCCAGTCACTGTCTTCCACCCACCCAGTCACTGTCAAATGTCACTATCACCCACCCACCCACCCACCCAGTCACTGTCTCCCACCCAGTCACTGTCTCCCATCCACCCACCCAGTCACTGTCTCCCAAAGGTCACTGTCTCCCACGCACCCACCCAGTCACTGTCTCCCACCAACCCAGTCACTGTCTCCCACCCAGTCTGTCTCCCACCCACCGTCATTGACCCACCCACCCACCGTCATTCACCCACCCACCCACCCACAGTCATTCACCCTACTGTCATTCTACTGTCATTCACCCACCCACCCACCCACTCAGGCAGGCAGTCACATGTCTTTTGTTGAAAATACAGAAAAAAACATTACAATGCAACCTGTTTATTTTTATATCTCAATAAGAAAACAGTTAAGTAAAAGTTGTGCGCTAAAATATATTTTTCCATGGTAGGTGCGCTATGTGTTCGGGGGGGAGGGGGCGCCTGCTCCTTTCATTTGTCCCGGGCCCCATAATTTCTGTTGGCGGCCCTGGATAGGAGGTAGGAGGTGGTAGGGGGGGGGGGGGGGTTGGTGTTGTACCTGTGCCTCCTGTCCTGGCGCTCCCTTCCCCCCGGTCCCCTTTGTGCGGGAGATGGGTGTGGAGGCGGGCAATGGTGGCTGCGTGGTGGTGGCGGGCAGGGGGATGCGGTGGAGCCGCCTGCTTGGATCGCCGTCCTTTCCTCTCTCCCCCGCCCCCCCCTCCAGTCACTCACATCCGTCGCTGCCTGTAATTCACTGTGTGTGTCTGTGTGTGTATAGGGGAGAGTGTGTGTGTGTATCAGTGGCTGTGTGTTTGTGTGTATCAGTGGCTGCGTGTATGTCAGTGGCTGCGTGTGTGTCAGTGGCTGCGTGTGTGTCAATGGCTGTGTGTGTGTCAGTGGCTGCGTGTGTGTGTGTGTCAGTGGCTGTGTGTGTGTGTGTGTGTGTGTCAGTGGCTGTGTGTGTGTCTGTGCATGCCAGCAGTGGGTGTGTGTGTGTGTGTGTATCAGTGGCTGTGTGTGTGGCTGTGTCTGTGCCTGTGTGCGTGTGTGGGTGTCTGTGCATGGTCAGTGTCTGTATTGGTCTGTCTGTGTGAGTGTCTGTAGGTCAGTGACTGTGTGCGTCTGTGCAGGTCAGAGAGAGAATGGGGGGGGGGGAGGAGAGAGAATAGAGGGGATTGGGAGAATATATGAAATCTGTATGGACATTCATAACTGTTTTATTTTACCTATAGGCGATAAAATTTTTAGTGGGTCACGAAGGAGAAGTTCAAAAATAACCGGGTCACGGAAAAAAAAGTTTGGGAAACCCTGGACTACATCATTCTCCTCCTATTAACCAGTAGGACATACCAGATAAGCATTTATTTACAAAGGACCACCGAGACCATTTTGCCCACGAGCATTAGTTTATATTTATAGTCCTGATTTCTGGGTTTCATTTTAAAAGGAGGACGGTCATTGTTTTGCTGCCAGCACATGCTTTGTGAAACAGAACGTACAATACAACAGTATCTGCAGTGTTGACAATGGTGTCTTTTGTATTCCAAATAATAACAGTTAGCTTCATTTAACAAAGTAACATGCAAGTGAAGCCACTGTGTCATATGTAAGAACAGTTTCTCACATTTTATGCAGTATATTAGACTTGTGCCACTTCAGATGTGGAGGATTTTTGGGGGCAAATTAAAGGCAAAAAGAGTGGTGCAGAGAGACGCAGACTGTGATCCATCTCATAATCTGTGCACCACGTAACAGGGGTACAAAATCATATTCATAGGGTGTGTGCAAAGTTTATGTTTTGTAAATAAATCAATGTGCAGCATATCTGCTACAGATGCAGCCAGTTGTATCTCCAATTTGCCCCAGCAGATGTGCGGGTGAACCGCTGACCAAATGCCGAGCAGGGGGGAATTGCCCATCAGGATTAATGCAGCTGGGGTCCCTGGTTCTGAATGGGACTCCCGCTGTGTTAATCCTACCAGTCTGCATCACTCTGGAAGAGAGGCTCAGTGAGAGTAAACAGAACCAGTCACTCTCTTTGCACACCTCTAACAGGCTATCACGCGGCTTTTATTTTATTCTGATAACATAGGATTGAAGCAGGGGGTCTCCGGAGCTGAACCTCATTTATTTCTGATCCAGGGACCACCTGCTTCCCGAGGTACAGACCTCTGTAGTGGGTTCCGGTATCTCCTGCAAGTTTAAGTCTCCCGCGTCATGGCCCACGTGAACAGAACGTTTAAATAGCCCCAAGATACTTCCCCCCCCTACGAAGGCTTGTATCACAGGAAACAGGGGGTGCCCGGACCTGAAATTAATCTGGTTCAGCTCCGGATACATAACTTCAATACTTCAGAAATAGCTTCAATACTGCGTACTAAAAATAATAATAAAAATAGTGAGATCTTCTGTAAGAGCTGCGTGGGGAGACAGAGAGAAACTGCTTCTCTGTGATCTCTCTGCATAGCTCTTAGGCCGCGCGTATAGTGCCTGCAACGACGACGGCGACGCGACACGTGATGTCACCCGTCGCCGTTTGCGAAAGTGGTATTTTGCTTTGCGGCGCGGACGACCAGGCCATTGATTGGTTCAGGGGCTGTCACATGAGGCGACAGCCCCAGAAAAATCAAATATTGGCGGCTTAAAAAAATCACGTCGCCACGTCGCCATCACGCTTACTATAAGCGCGCGCGGCAGCGACAATGCATTTTGTTTTCGGGCAACGTCGCATCGCTGGCACTATAAGCGCGGCCTTAGACTGGTTGGTGCCTGGTAGGATTTACTTCAGTAAAGTTCTCTAGGCTGTGAGAGCGATGAGCCACGAGGCGGACTCACTTAGGCTGTGCTCCAACTGGGGCTCACGGAGAAAGTAAATAGCGCTACTACTGTAGGTGCAGCATGGTGAAAATGCCGTTTTGACCCTAATCATCTCTTCCACATCCTCAACATAGCATTGTTGTGCATCTCTTACATGACGACAAAATGCAAAAATAATGATCACTTTTTAGTCTTCTACCTCTAGGTGGCATCATGCAACAATAATATGCAATGTAGTAAGATGTAAAGAAGGAACATTATTTTCTGATTAAATTAAGTAGAAACTGATTATAGCAACTTACAGTACTTGATTCACTAGATTTTATTTTAAATGTTTGTCGGAAAGACTCCTAAAATATAATTTTTTTTTCACAATTGTTTTAGATGTATAAAATAAAAAATAATTATATATATATTTATATATGCTTCATTCATTGTAACATCGCCGGAAGAAGAGATCAGTGTATCTCGAAAGCTCGCACAAATAAAAGCATTTCGTTAGCCACAGAACGGTATCATCTATTTATTTTTTGATTATATATATATATATATATATATTTTTGATTATATATATATATATATATATAATCAAAAAATAAATAGATGATACTTGATGATTCCCTAAATAGATAGGGAAAAGAGTTCGCTAGTGTCAGTAATGACTCATAAAATTTCGATCTCTGTTTAGGCCACTGCTAAGTGTCCCGAACAGTTGCATAAATTTGTATTCATTACTGACACTAGCGAACTCTCTTCCCATGAGCGCTAAAGGCCATGTCTGTACATACTGTGCTATATGTATGCACACACAGCTGTCTCTCACACATACTAATACTCCTTATTTTTCCATCCATATACACCAATAGGGACCACATAGTATCCACACACGCTTTTAGTTGTGCTACAAACTCTCACATTTCCACACCCACCCAACACCCTTTATATCCCTCTCACTCCACACACACCTTGTGTAGAGCACTGTTTATACTGTGGGCTCTCCATTCATTTTTATTCACACTGATACACATACACACTCTTTCTTCACTTGCTTTCAGTTACCCTTTGACACCTCTAGCCATAAAACACATCCACACCGGGGGAAGGACAAGCACAGATAACATTCCAAGAGACACTGTTTTTAAGTTATCCTTGCTTCATTCATTGTAACATCGCCAGAAGAAGAGATCAGTGTATCTCGAAAGCTCGCACAAATAAAAGCATTTCGTTAGCCACAGAACGGTATCATCTATTTATTTTTTGATTATTGAAGCTCGTGATTATTGAAGCTCGCTAACACGGTACTGATACCTCTACATATATATATATATATATATATATATATATATATATATATATATATATATATGTGTAGAGGTATCAGTACCGTGTTAGCCGAGCTTCAATAATCAAAAAATAAATAGATGATACCGTTCTGTGGCTAACGAAATGCTTTTATTTGTGCGAGCTTTCGAGATAGTAGGTGAGAGGAAAGAAAGAACCCCTTTAGTGTGGCACTAAGAAAGGTGCACCCTAATTAAAACTTAAATTTTATTATAAACTGATTACAATAAATTGTTTGGAGAAACCACATACAAAAAACAAACAAACAAATAATAATTAAAAGACGGAGAGGTGTGGTAGGGTGTTTAATGGAGGTGTAATTATATATAAATACCTCTTTAGTAAATCTTAATAGACCCTAGAATGTGGGTGATCTCTATACCAAGGTAAGTATGAGTATATCTCTGAACCCCTGTGACCATTGCAGTGAAATGGGGTGAAGGCAGTTGAATGTACTTGTCTGCTAGATGAAAAGTGAGGCTGTATACAATGATGGCTGAGTTGGGGCAGCCACTACACACCTCACTCAGTATATCAATGTACACTACTATAAACTCTGATATAATTTCGACCAGTCTATTGTAAGACCAGCCACACTCACTGCAGATATAGGAGAGATCAACCTTGAAGTCTGAGTGCTCTTGCTGCCCATGGAAGCACTCAGACAGTGTATGGCCCACACCTCACCGATGAGCCGACGTCACGTGACGGTGACGGCAGACGTACCCTACGTACGTTTCACCGTAACTGGCTTCATCGGTGAGACAGGGCAGGGGCTAAACAAGAGAATGAACCTGCATCGCCACAGCATCACACGCGGAACAAGAGACAGTCCTGTTGGCGAACATTTCTCTGACTCTGGCCATAAGATGAACGATCTGAGGATTGCCATACTCAAAGGTAATCTTAAAACACCGAAAGAGAGACGGTTGCATGAATACAAATTTATGCAACTGTTCGGGACACTTAGCAGTGGCCTAAACAGACATCGAAATTTTATGAGTCATTACTGACAGAAGTGAACTCTCTTCCCATGAGCGCTAAAGGCCATGTCTGTACATACTGTGCTATATGTATGCACACACAGCTGTCTCTCACACATACTAATACTCCTTGTTTTTCCATCCCTATACACCAATAGGGACCACAAAGTATCCACACACACTTTTAGTTGTGCTACCATCTCTCACATTTCCACACCCACCCACACCATCTATATACAGCCCCACTCCACACACACCTTTTGTAAAGCACTGTATATACTGCGGGCTCTCCATTCATTTTTATTCACACTGATACACATACACACTCTTTCATCACTTGCTTTCAGGAACCTTTTGACACCTCTTGCCATAAAACACATCAACACCGGGGGAAGGACAAGCACAGATAACATTCCAAGAGACACTGTTTTTAAGTACAAACCTTTTGCTTGCTTCATTCATTGTCACATCGCCAGAAGAAGAGATCAGTGTATCTCGAAAGCTTGCACAAATAAAAGCATTTCATTAGCCACAGAACGGTATCATCTATTTATTTTTTGATATATATATATATATATATATATATATATATATATATATATATATATATATATATACACATATACATATACATATATACATATATATATATATATACACAGATCTACATCTCTCTCTCTCTATATATATATATATAAATGAAAACAGTTTGAGACCGCATACACCCTGACTCACAGTCAAGGTAATCTATAAAGCTGGCTAGTAAAGGTAAGGTATGTCCGGGACTGAGTCTTTGGATTTTGGCTTACCCCAACCTGCCACTGGTTGTACCATCTTAGGAGCTGGGTCCACAGGCCGTCGTTTTCCTCGGCGCGCAAACTTGTTAATATAGTGCTCCATTTCTTGCCTGGAGGGGGGCAGTACTCAATGGAGCGGTCGCAGCACAGTCCTGGTCCACTCCGGCGGTCGCCTCGGAAGTGAGTTCATCGGGAGGTGACAGCGCAGAATTCCAGTACAGGTCCAAGTCCCGCACCGGAAACACGTCATCATCCGTTGTTGCGTCGGAAGTATTTGGCGGTCCTCCGCATAGAAATAAGTGCCGGGCCAGCCTCCTTGCTGCATACCTCAGTCACAGCCTGCAAGGAGTACGGGGGTGGGGCCTCATCGCTTCACTGGCTCATGGTGGTCATTGAATCATTCAGAACAGCTGCAGACACCACCACTGCTGCGCTGGGAGCTGCCACGGCCATGGGGCTCCTCCACAGTTCTGGGCGCACCAGCGCTTGCCGTGTGGTGGTCTCCGGGCTCTGCTGCACTTCTCCGCAGGTATGTGGCTCTCTCCTCAGGTTTACAAGGGTGGTCCGCCGGTTGGCGCATCACCACGGATCTGGAGCTGTCGTCTTCATCCAATGAGGGTGGTAGGGGCTGCTCCATTGGTGAAAGGTACTGCAGCATTCACCCTCGCTGGCGACAATCGGTCGGAACCATTCCGGCTCCGATACCACCAGGGGACATGCTCTGGTCTCACCCGGGCCAGTCATCTCACCCGGTGGTCTTTGGGCTTCCGTTTCAGGAACCAGGGGGCACGGACCTCATGAACGTTGGTTAGGGCGCACGTGCCCTCAGTGATGATAGAGTCCCCGTGGGCCACCTCGCTGGTTGGTAGTAATGGCACTGCAGACCACATATAATACGCTCCTCACTGCGGACACCGAGCTGTGGTGCTTGGTTCTCCTTCAGGAGTTCTGCACTGTGGGCAGAGACACCTCAGGACCTGCTGGCCGGCTAGCTCAACCACCAGGAAGCCTCCCGGTAGTTGGTAGGTGGTAAGGCAACACTCAGCCATTATGGGATATAGCTGAAAAGCAGAACTGAGCAGCATAGTGAGTATAGTTCTGTTCAGCTGGCTTGCTCCGAGGAACTGAGGGAGTTTAGAGTAGGGGCACACAGTGTGGGTGTGACATCGTCTCCACGCTGCTCCAATCACAGTGGTTGGGCGCGGCTTCTGCTTTCGTGCAGAGCCCTTGCAAATCGTTTGCAGAAAAAGGCTTGCAAACTTTTGCAGAAAACCCCATGCGGTCTCCGGTTTTGGCGGGAACCGCCATTTTAGATGACAAATTCTGTCATGTTGATCCCCTTTCAGTGGAACCACCATTTTGAGCACGATAAAATGTATTGCTGCGCAGTCCCCTTGATCGTGTCGGGGACCCACTCTCATTGAGCTGCAGCAACACATGGTAGCCAAGTAGCTAAACATAAATATACCCCAGACTAGGAAAAACTATTTCTACTGCACACGATTACAGTTCACTTTGAGTACCATGTGGCTCACTGTGCGTCAACGGCTAGTAGCACTGTGGTAGCTCCTCCAGCAGAGGTTCAGGCACCTGCGGTCAGGCACCCACAGTCAGGCACCCCTCCTAAGACACGACCTAGCAGCACCTTATGCCACCCGCCTGGCTCTGACACCCAAGTCTCCTTCAGGTGATCCTAGCCCCAGGCAACACAATTCCTTCCAGATGCCCTATGCATCATGTTGCAGAGTGACTATAAGCAGCAAGAGCCTCTCTGTCTCAGCACAGCTTGCCCTGTAGGTCAGCACAGACTGCAGTTCCTGGCGGGGAAGTTGAGCTCTGGTTATGGTATGCCGGAGTCCCCTGGACACTACACCTAGTCTTCCTCCCTCTTTGGCACTCTCGCTGGAAGCATATCTCTTATCTTATAGTTCTGCTTTGCTGAAAGCCTGTCCTGATGATCTCAGCAGCGCCTCCAAATGTAACAATGTATCCCCCACCCTCTGGGAGATTTGCCCATTACACAGTGTGGTGTGGTACATACCTGCTGGCTTACAGTAGATCTGAGTTTCCACTGGTGTTGTTGGGGAGAACAGGACAGGCTTCTGGGGTACATCATGGGTCTCTATCTCTTTAGGTACAGCGCCTCCATCTATTGCAGGCTCCAGCAAATGTGAGGGCAATTCCTGCAGGCGAACTCACCCCTCTCCCCCTGATAGATTGCAGACTTAGGCAGGAGTATAATTGAAAGCAGGATCACTTTATTAGAGGTCAGATTACACACTGTACTTCAGGGGCTTCACCCTCAGGATGTTCCCTGGACATCCACTGCAGGTCTAGGGCCCCCACAGCAGCCCTTGGTCTTCCCTTACTCCCTAATGGAGCAAGAGGTAAGGTATCCCTCCTCACTCCCCAAGGGGAGGGGACAGTAAGTGCCCAGTCAATATGCACTTCTGTGTGATTACCTGTCTCTCTTAGTGATAGAGAACTCTGACTAAATTTAGCAGTGCAGCTCCTTAAGTACAAGGGAAGAAGGTACCAGGTCTGAGCCCAGGATTGGGCAAACACAGGCCTAGTCCCACTTCCTTGACTGCCACGCAAGAAAGCTGCTATGAGTGGGGAAACCCCATGATAACTCCTGGCAGGCCTGGTCTTACCAGGACTTACTGCCAGGAAGGGCAGACTGGTAGCCAGAAACCAGCCCTGGCTACAATTATAAGATTGATTGCTTCACGTTTTCACTGGATAAATACTTTATTTTAAATTAAAGGCTAAAGCAGTAAAATTCCGGGCATTATTGAAATCCCTGCTCTCTGATTGGATAATGCCCGGAATTTTAACCAATCAATAATGGCCTGGAATTGTTGGCACCCTGACAAGTTTTTCAGCCAATGCGCTTTCAGTTCTCATTCACAAAGAGTGAGATCAGCTCTCAGACAGGGGAGATGATTAGACAGGAGGCAGCAGAAGGCACTGACTCCTTCCCCCCCCCCCCCACCCTGCCTGCAGAGAGTTCCGCACAGGAGAGTGAGGGGAAAGGTTTGTGTGTCTGTTGTGTGTTTAGTGGCTGGAAAGGGGGCCAGCAGAGTGTTTTATTGATGTGTGTCTTCTGTTGGTGTGTGTGTCTTGTGGGTGTAGAGGGGGCAGCAGAGTCTGTTTTGTTGGTGTGTGTCTGCTGTATGTGTGTTTTGTGGGTGGAGGAGGGGTGCAGTGTGTGTGTCTGCAGTGTGTGGGTTTACAGGGGTCTGCAGTGGCAGTGGGAGTGGGAAGGGGGCTGCTGGTGTGTTTTTGTGGATGTAGAGGTGGTAGAGTCTGTTTTGTTGGTTTGTGTGTGTCTCTGCAGTGTGTGTTTTGTGGGTGGAGGAGGGGTGCAGAGTGTTTTGTGTGTGGGTCTGCAGTGTATGGGTTTACAGGGGGGCGGCAGTGGGTGTAGAGGGGGTTGCTGGTGTGTGTTTTGTGGATGTAGAGGGGGCAGCAGTCTGTTTTGTTGGTGTGTGTGTCGGCAATGTGTTTTGTAGTTGTGGAGGGGGCTGCAGTGTGTGTGTGTGTGTGTGTGTGTGTGTGTGTGTGTGTTTTGGTGTGTGTGTGTGTCTGCAGTTTTGTGGGTTTACAGGGGGCTGCAGTTTGTGTTTCTGTGTTTAGAGTGGGGGCTGCTGTGTTTTGTGAGTCTAGAGGTGGAGGAGGGCAGAAGTGTGTTTGTGGGTGTAGCAGAGTGGCTGCAGAGCGTGATTTGGTTAGGGTGACCAGATTTTCAAAATGAAAAACCGGGACACATTAAAAATGTATTTATAAAACAAATTACATCACGTGACGCACGCCGTTGCCATGACAACGAGACACTGATGTCAGGCGGTGACATGTTGCCATGACAATGTGGCATCACGTGATGCCTCGGCGCCATAATACGTCCTGTTGTCATGTCAACTTGATGCCGCGTGACGTCATGGAGGGTCTCGTTGTTATGGCAATGTGCATTACGTGATGTCGCGCAGCCATGTTGATGGATTTTGGAGGGGAGGATACAGCCACATAGACAGTGACAAAGTGACACACAAACACAGTGACAGTGACACACACAGTGACAGTGAGACACACACACACACACAGTTACACACACACAGTGACACACACACAGTGACAGTGACACACACACACAGTGACAGTGACACACACACACAGTGACAGTGACACACACACACACACTGACAGTGACACACACACACACACAGTCACACACACACACACACTGACACACACACAATAAGCCCACCTCTGCAAACACACATAAAAATAAGGCCTCCCCCCCGCATCCTCCAATCACAGACGGCATTCTCCTGCTATCTCTGCGCCCCCAACCCCTCCCCCTCCGCCCGCTTGGGAGGGCATCCAGCATCCTTCGCTCCCCGCAGCCCCAAAAGCCAGGACCCACTGTTACACTCACACACCGAGTCTCTCACCCGTGTGGACTGATCAGACCCCTGAGCTTCCTCATACTGGGTGAGCCTACCCTGCGGATTCTATTCCTCACACACCACACTGAGACAGCCTCAACCGCTCACCCCTGGAGACGTTGACACCCCTGGAGACGCTGACCACCACACCGACCAAAGTAAGTCGAACCCTGCTGTTGCGGACGGCGCCACCCCCCCTCACCCCTCCAGCCTTGCCAGCCCCCCACCCCCCTCCACCCCTCCGGTCTTTACCCCTCTGGTCTTGGCGCCACTGGACCTCCTGAACGACGCCACCACCCCCCCACTAACCCCTTCGGCCCCTTTTGTTAAACTAAGCAGAGCACACGGCACAACTACCCCCCTCCCTCACACACCTCAAAACGCCTGCGTCTTACCGCCGCTGCAGCTTCTGGATGCCGCCGCCACCCCCCGGCACAACCACCCCCTCCCTCACACACCTCCAGATGGCTGCCCTTTGCCGCTGCTGCAGCTGCTACACGACGCCGCCACCCCCCCTCTCACCCCTCAGGCCTTACCGCCGCTGCACCTACTTGGCCATGCTGCCACCCCCTCTCACTCCTCCGCCCTTACCGCCGCTGCACCTACTTCACCATGCCGCCACCCCCCCTCCTCACCCCTCTGGCCTTGCCACCCACCCTCTCACCCCTCCGCCCTTGCCACCACCGTCATCTGCCCTTACCCCATGATGCCACCCCCCCCTCTGCCCTTGCCATGCTATTCCATGTATCTACTACCATTTCTGTGGAAAAAAAGTACTTTCCTGAGCCTCCGATTCTCTAGATTGAGAGCATGACCTCTTGTCCCAACATTTCTCTTTCTCTGAAATGCTTCCCCTCTCTACACTGGTTCTATCCTTCATTTATTTGAAAGTTCATCATCATATTCCCTTGTCCCTCCTCTCTTCCAGGTTTATATGTTGAGGCTTTTTTAGTCTTTTCAGATAAATACAATATATATATATATATATATATATATATATATATATATATATATATTCCAAAACTCAGAATTTATAGTCGAGTCAGATCTTGAGTCCAGTGCGAAAGTCTCTAAAAAGACCTTACAGTATCTGAAAATGTGAATGTCATGCTTTAAACCCTCATTACCTTTTATATCTGTCTATGCTTGTGTGTCCTTACAGTATATGGTCTGTAATTTATGCAGCAAGACTCTGATGGTGACGTTGAGCATGGAATTAGTACTAATTTGTGTGGTGAACAAGCAGGGGAAGGAAACAACTTTGATGGCAGTGGAGGACGTGATGACGTGATCTTTTTTGTGTACTCAGGAACATTGAACTGGCAATAGCAGCAGCTGGTTTAGCTCACACTACTAGAGTTGTTGCCCAGACTAGCAGATGTTCTCATGCTAATCCTGTTTGGCCTGGTTTACACCAATACAATACCCCATACCTCACAAGATGCCTGAAATGTCAACTCAATATAGTTATTATGAAAAGCCTTTTTTGGAAGTGTGAGTAATTGAAATATACTTTGCTTATTTCATTAGCATATCCCCCAGGAACCTTAGGTGTTCTCCTTTTTGAGCACGTTTCTCACTTTACTTGGATGGAAGTTTGAGGGGATACATATACAACTTGACCCTAGCAAAATAATATTATCTCGCTCTATTTCCCCGCAACAACCACAACTCCACTGACTGTGAGGGATTTCCACCCGAGTTATGGAAAAAAAAGTGCTAAAAACACACACGGACTAATCCTGACCTACGCTACTAGAATGGTGTCATCAACCTGCAACCATCCAAGAGCTGTACTCTTATAACTGGGGTACCTCCTACCGACTCCTCATAACCACAGGCTCTTAGTTGGAGCCACAAGCTTATTCATATGTCTTGGTAGTTTCTGCGGGCAATGGGACCTCGGCAGATGCAAGTGGTCTCAGTGTTCCCAAAAAACATACTGCAAAAATAAGCAATGGTACTGAGCATACGTAGCAAGCAATCCTAGTCAACGTAGCAAACAATGCTAGTCTAAACTCACTAGGAGGTAGCGCTGCCACCAACCAGGCTATTAGGGGGAACCCACCAAAGATCTGCACTTATACAGAGGCAACCTCCCACCCACCCCGGTTAATCACTGACACATAAATAGTCAATCCCACTTCAAAGACTAGCATCCCTGCCTACATTGTTACCTAGTAGTTACTGGGTAAAAGGGGTTCCAAGTCAATGTGTGGGTCACAGAGTTCCTAGTAAGCACATTAGCAAAATACAGGCAGTCCTCGGTTATCCAACGGAATCCGTTCTGGAAGTAGCGTTGGATAATGAAACCATTGTAAAGTGAGTCCCATGTCAATCAGTGGCAGTGAGTGTTGGATAACGCATTCAGGCGTTGGATAACGCATTCTGGCGTCGAAAAAAGGCCAGTAGGGTTGCATTTTAAAGCGTTAGATATGCCATTAGTTGTAAAGTGAAATGTTGGATAGCGCGGACTACCTGTACCACAACATCCATTACACAACAGAATCCCAATACTAAGAACCATATGGGTTAACACTCAGTCACAACAACAGAGCAATTAAACAATAGACTTAATAGTGAGAGGTACAGTACACAAAACTTTGACATACATTCAGCAGCAGTAAAAGAAAGAGGAGGGCAGTAAAATGTCCTACAACTTACAGTACAATTACAATTAAAGTCCATATAGTCCAAATTGTCCAGCGTGAGACCCACAACAAGGTAAGTTGATTCCCCAAGTGAATCTGAGGGCTAGGAGTGGTGCCTGCTCCTTTAAGCAATTCTAGCCCTATTAAAGTCTATGGGCTGACGCTGAATCAATAAGCAGATATCCAAAATGTGAAGGGAGCGATTTTCAGGAACACCCCAAAAGGAAAAAACACAACAATAGTGTAATAAAATCACACAATAGTGGAACAAATAAAATCTTGGCTCGAGTGGATCTCCTATTTACAATAGGTAAGTGAAGAGTCAGCGTTTTAACAGGAAAGCAGGATCGGAGGATATTCAGGAGCACTCTCACTCAGGGTTGTGATCATGTAAAACAGCAAGGAGAGACCATGGTATGGACCAATAGGCACAGAATTTATATAGATAAAAACATATGAAATGTACTCACAATATTTACATCAATTGTGGACACATAAAGGTGTCTTTTGAGGCGGTGTGGTTCGCATCAGGAAGGGTGATAGTCTGGCCTTTCAGTTTGGAACTCCCTCGGTCCGATCGCGGTAATCGGCGTCTGACGTCACATCCGTTAAAGACGGACAGCTTCCGGTAGGGCGGATGGCAGGAGCGGATGGAAAAACGGCACGAAAGACTCTTCACCTTTGTCTCTAAAACAGGAGCGGCTGCATGCGGTGTACAAGCTCTACGCGTTTCGCTGATCTAAACGTCAGCTTCCTCAGGAGCAACAAGATGACGTTTAGATCAGCGAAACGCGTAGAGCTTGTACACCGCATGCAGCCGCTCCTGTTTTAGAGACAAAGGTGAAGAGTCTTTCGTGCCGTTTTTCCATCCGCTCCTGCCATCCGCCCTACCGGAAGCTGTCCGTCTTTAACGGATGTGACGTCAGACGCCGATTACCGCGATCGGACCGAGGGAGTTCCAAACCGAAAGGCCAGACTATCACCCTTCCTGATGCGAACCACACCGCCTCAAAAGACACCTTTATGTGTCCACAATTGATGTAAATATTGTGAGTACATTTCATATGTTTTTATCTATATAAATTCTGTGCCCATTGGTCCATACCATGGTCTCTCCTTGCTGTTTTACATGATCACAACCCTGAGTGAGAGTGCTCCTGAATATCCTCCAATCCTGCTTTCCTGTTAAAACGCTGACTCTTCACTTACCTGTTGTAAGTAGGAGATCCACTCGAGCCAAGATTTTATTTGTTCCACTATTGTGTGATTTTATTACCCTATTGTTGTGCTTTTTCCTTTTGGGGTGTTCCTGAAAATCGCTCCCTCCACAATTTGGATATCTGCTACTACCTACGAGGGAACTTGTACAAATTCCCTGTGAAGGTTGAGAATTTTCTAACTCACCTTACAAGTCACTGATTATTTTATCACTATACTGTGTTTTAGCGCCTTTCTGAATCACTTGGGTTTAGCTGAATCAATAAGAGCAGTGCAGTGCATTTGGGCCAAGTGAGAGAAGCCGCGACATCGCTTTGTTATAGCCCCCGGGCCATCTGTGCCGATAGTGGGCGGTTTGGATGCCGACCAATATGAGGGCTGCATTTTCTTAACAAAGGAGACTCTCCCTGCATGTGAAAACCAGCACCTACTCAAGGAGAGCGGATGGGAGAGACTGGGGGTCAAGCCAACCATCTGCTCTGGGGATAAAGTCCCCATGCATTTCTCCACCGGACCAATGCCTTGACTGTTACCTTCCCCGCTGCTGGAGCGGCTTAGGAGAGTGGTAGGGAAGCGGGTGGAGGCCATTGGCAGCCGATTGGGGTTGCGGCAAGGAAAAGGGAAAATAAAATCTGAGTACAGCATGATGGCAAAGAGGGAGGCAGTAGGTGGGAGGTAAATGGGAATAAGGAGGACACTGAGGGGGTAAGAGGCTACCTCCACTCCATCCCAATAATACAACCTACAAACAGAGAAAGAAAAAAGATTAAGAATGATAACATTTAGTAAAATAAATGTAAACCTAGGCTAGAACAATAACGAAACAAAACTATACTAACTATATTAAAAATAGAAATATATAAAAAAAAACTATGGTGGGCGGGTGCGGTTTAGTAAATTGCTTACCTACCACAACTGATTGCTGTGTCTGACTGTAAAATAGAGGCTTGTAACGAATCCTTGAGCCTGCGAATACTGGGCTGTGTGAGTGAATTGCAGTGTGGTTCAAGTGCAGTTTGTATAAAGTGTGGAGTTCGAACAAGGAGGAGTTGAAATAAGGTACACAGAAGTACAGTAAATTGTTATCATTGTAGAAAGTGTGAGCAGGGGTGTCTCTTTCGAGATTCAGATTGTTGATCTGAAAAGGCAACTTGCAACATTGAGGGATATTGACAATCTTGAAAGGAGTTTAGTGTTCACTGAGTAGGCCCTGGCTGGGACTAGTTGTGCAGAGGGTGGGGCTGTGTGTGAGGACCAGGAAGAGGTAGGTAGCTGGGTAACATTTAAGCTGTGGCCCCTCAATTTTCCCCTTTCCCTCCATTCTCTCCCTCCCCCCTCTTCTCCATTCTCTCCTTTCCCCCCTTCCCTCCCTCCCCCTTCCCTCCCTCCCCCTTCCCTCCTCTCTCTCCCCCTTCCCTCCTCTCTCTCCCCCTTCCCTGCTCCATTCTCCCCTCCTCCTCCCCCCTCCATTCTCTCCTTTCCCCCCTCCCTTCCATTCTCTCCTTTCTCCCCTTCCCTCCTCTGACCTGACCCATCCCAATAGATTTGGCTGATTGAGTAAAGACATTGTGGGATTTAGGGCAGGGATGGCAAAATTGGGAGAGACGGATTCCTCTAGCAGCCTTGGGAAATGTCCCTCCAGCACAGAGGGGACTCCGCATACTCAGAGAATAAGAAAGGTTGTGGGGGTATTGGACTCCATGAACCGAACAGTTTGTTGGGCTTGTTTACAGCATATTGTGGATTGGATGGATAGATTGTTGGGTGGGGCTGGGACTGACTCGGCAGTCTTGGTACACTTTGGAACCAATGACAAAGTTAGATGAGGGTCCTAAAAAAGGATTTCAGGGATCTAGGCCGCAAGCAACCTCCATGGTAGTATTGTCTGAAATACTACCAGTGCCATGCGCTACCCCAGAGAGACAGTGGGAGCTTAGGGAGGTTAATGTATGGCTAAAAAAGAGGTGTTGAAAGAGGGTTTAGGATTTTTAGAATACTAGGAGTCCTTGTCTGAGAGCTGCTATCTTTATGGTAGGGATGGTTTGCATCTTAAAGAAGAGGGATCGTCTGTGCTAGGGGGAGGATGTTATAAAGGTTGAATGAGATTTTAAACTAGGAAAGAGGGGAGAGGGACAAGTAAGGTAATGGACTAGACAGAATAGATACTGTAGGAATGGGGAAATAGCTAAGGGTCATGGAAGTAAAGTGTGGGGAGGTGGGTTTGGCAAGCAGGGAGGCATTTACAGTATATTAAATACAGATACAAATACTACAAAACGTCAAAAGACTAAATCCAATTGGAGAAAAAAGGCAGTAGCAGATAAGATAGCAATAGCACAGACTGGAAAAAAACTTTAAATGCATGCTTTCTAATGCAAGAAGCCTGATGATATCATATCAATGAAACATGGTGAGATGAAACTCATGACTGGGGAGTTAATCCCCTTTTCGGAGGGGATCAAGCAAATAGAAGAGGTAGTGGAGTATGTTTATAAATTAAACCGGATTTAAAGCCTATTATAAGGGAAGATGTTTATAAAGGGAATTATGAAAATGTAGAGACCTTGTGGATAGAAATTAGCAGAGGATGTAAAAGTACAGTATAAAGAAAGTGTTTGTAGGGATATGCTATAAACCACCAAATATCTGTGAGATTGAAGAAGTTAAAATACTTTTGCAAATGGAGAAGGCATCAAAACTAGGTCATGTTTGCATAATGGGTGATTTTAATTATCCAGACATAGACTGGAAAAATGAGATTAGCATTACAACTAAAGGAAACAGGTTTTTGGGGGTGCTAAAAGACAATTACATGACCCAAATAATTGAGGAACAACCAAGGAAGGGGCATTACTGGATTTGGTAATATCAAAAATGAAGAAGTAATAACAAATAGTAAGTCTGGAAACATTTGGCAAACAGTGATCATAACATAGTCTCATTTGAAATACATTTTCAAAAAACATATATGGATTCAACAGAGACTTAACATTTTAAAAAGACAGATTTTAATAAACTGAAGAATAATCTACAAGGAATACATTGGGATGATGTTTTTGTAGGGAAAAATGTGGAAAATAAATGGACAGTCTTTTAAACATTGTTAGAAAAGCACACAACAGTGTATACCCTTGGGTAATAAATATATGTAACCCATATACCCCCCCCCCCTGACACAGATGCCATATCTAGGGTGTAGTGAGGGCTGGCTACATGTATGTAGGTGGTGCATATCTGCCGGTAACAGGAGGGCCTGAATCTCCCGCAGTGATGTCGGGGATACAGAACCAGGCTTCTGGGATATATGCCTCCATCTTCTCTTTAGCAACGGTGAAGCGCCTCCATCCTCTATAACTTCCCAGAATGTGGGGTAGGACCCTTATAGAGAAGTTACCCTAGTCCCTGGGTGAATGCTCCAGAACACACAAAGTCTCTTGTAAAACCGCAATGTCTCTTTATTGTCTCTGATCACAACAGCTGCACTCAGTAGCAGCAGTTCAGATAGATTAGTATTCCTCCTCTCTTTCCCTCCAGAAATGTCTCCAGACAGGATGGTCTGGATGGGGCCTCAATACCCCGGCCTCCACCTCCATCAGGGTAGGCCCTGTGGGTGAGGCTAGATCTCCTGCCCCTCACCCCCTGAGCAGAGTGAGGGCATTGGTCCACCTCTATAAAGGTCTGTCCTGTTCCTCTCGGTCCTACAGCAATTCAGACCGCACACTCTCCTCAGCTCCCATCTGACGCTCCCAGACTGACCAGCTACCCGCGCAGCTGTCACAGGGTCATCTCTCCTTTCTCTGGTGGAGCAGACACACTGCTCTCCAGAGACTCCAACCTCTCACAGGCCTGACAGACCAGACTCAACTCCATGCAGAACTGAACCTCCAACAGACTCTCTCAGAACTCACAACTGGCACACCACACACACAGGACAGCCCACTGAATAGACTCAGCCCGCCCCCTATGATGTCAGCAGGGCCTCCCCTCTGCACAGAGCTCAGGGGCCTGCCTCTACCACATAGGCGGGGCTTGGTGAGGGGGGAAACCCCATGGTAACTACTGGTGCCTGCCCTTACCAGGACTTACTCCAGTAGTAGAAGGATAAGTAGCCCGTTCTGTTTACAGGGGGCTACATATAAAAGAAACAAGACTAGACCATTGTGGCTAAATAAACAGGTAGGGGGGAAATTGAAAGGACAAGGCAAGCATTTAGATTCTTAAAATCAGAAGGATGGAGGCATCATATCAGAATTATAAGGAACATAAGAAAAGTTGCAAAAGGGCAATACAATTAGCAACAATTTAAAATTAAAAAAGGATTGCGGTAAGATCAACCCTAAACTATTATTTAAGTACCCTAATAACAAAAAGATTAGAAATTAATATATAGGAGACTTTGGGGTATGATGGGCAGGCAAATTATTGGATAGAAGTGTAGCCCTGGTAAGAAATTGGGCTATAGTTCTTTCCTCCTTCTGGTATAAGCCCTGGTAAGGGCAAGCTGCCAGAAGTTATCATGGGTTTCCCCCACTTCAAGCACTGCCCTGAATGGTGGAGGTAGGTCACCTGACCCTGTGTCTAAGGCAAGAGACACAGTGGAGGGGCCTGCTGAAATCATAAAGAGCTGTGCACTACCTATTTAGTGTTAGTTAGTTACAGTGTGAGTTTAGAGTGTGGCACTGGCTGGTCCTGTGTGACAGTAGTGTACAGTTGGAGAAGGATAAGCCAGCAGCCTCTGAGTAGAGCTGCTGGAATTATAGTAGTGAGGTGGACCAATGCCTCTCACCCTGTTTAGGGGGTGAGGGAAGAGCTAGCCCCACCCTGGGTGCACTTGGCCTGGGGTGGTGGCAGGGGAAGATACTATCCTGAAGGAGAGCAGTCTGGGTGGAGTATACAACCTGTATCTGTTGTTGCTGATCTTGCTGCTGTGTGAATAAAGATCTGCTGCTGCTATTTAAAGAGACATTCGTGTGAGACTGGAATCTCTCATCCCTGTGTGGGAATACTCTCTATAAGGACTCCACCCCGCATTCCTGGGGCTTACTAGAGATGGAAGCGCTGCACCACTAGAAAAGAACGAAGGCATCCACCCCAGAAACCTGTTCCTGCCATCCCCCATACCATCGCGGGAGACTCAGGGCTTCCTGTTGCCAGCAGGTATGCACCACACTTAGACAGGTAGCCAGACCCTAGTACAGTGTAGGGGGGCTGATCTGCGATTGCCCCGGGGTCCATGGGCTACAGTTGGAGGCGCTGCTGAGATAAACAGGACAGGTTTTCAGCAAAGCAGAACTGAAAGTGTTAGGTACACCTTCAGAGCAAGTGCTACAGAAAGTAGTGCATGTTTGCATACTAAGGGTAGTCAGGAGAGCATGGACTCTCGCACAGTACGCCCTGGGTGACTGTGATGGCCTTCTGGTCTTTTGTGGGGATGGCCTGCGCATATCGGGTGTAATGGTCCGTGATGACCAGCACGTTACAGATTCCTCAGTTATCAGGTTCAATACACAAAAAGTCCATACACACCAGGTCCATTGGACCAGAACTCTTGAGATGGGCCATGGGTGCTGCTCTGGTAGGCAAAGTCTTGCGTTGAATGCACCGGGAACAATGGCGGCAGTGTTGTTCCACCGCTTCCCCCATCTTAGGCCAGAAGAAACGGTCTCGGACTAACCCAAAAGTCTTCTCTACACCGAGGTGCCCATGCTCATCATGTAGAGACTTCAACACCATATATCTTAAGTTTTTGGGTAGAACCAGTTGTCGCCTATCAGGGTGGTTGTGATATTGGACTACCCTATAGAGCAAGCAATTGTCTATCTCGAACTTGTCCACCTCACGCATTAGCAATGCGATCATGTCTCAGGGAGCACTTTTCAGTAGAGCGGGATTCTTTCTCTGAACAGCTTGCCGAATGATGCTGATTACTGGATCTCTTATTTGATAGTCCACTAAATCTTTCCATCTTATGACTTTGTCATGGGTTATGTTCATTCCCTTGGGATCGCAGTAGGCGGCGGGAATAGCCTGCGACTGGCATCCTAACGAATCTGCAACTCGTAGTTCGGAGAAGGCCACCTGATCATTGATGATGGCCGCTATGCTACACATTGCTCGCATCCCAGGCCAGGGGATCTCTTCCTATTCATCATCTTCGGGGGTAGCACTTAATCCTGGTCGTCGTGATAGAGCGTCAGCTCCAATGTTCAAAGGCCCGGCTTGTACTTCAGAGAGAATCTGTAGTTACATAGGGTTGCCAGCCATTGAGACTGGCATCCACATGCAGAACGCCATTCATCATCATCGGGGTAGTACTTAATCCTGGTCGTCGTGATAGAGCGTCAGCTCCAATGTTCAAAGGTCCGGCTTGTACTTCAGAGAGAATCTGTAGTTACATAGGGTTGCCAGCCATTGAGACTGGCATCCACATGCAGAACGCCATTCATCATCATCGGGGGTAGTACTTAATCCTGGTCGTCGTGATAGAGCGTCAGCTCCAATGTTCAAAGGCTTGTACTTCAGAGAGAATCTGTAGTTACATAGGGTTGCCAGCCATTGAGACTGGCATCCACATGCAGAACGTGTGGTTGTTCTGGATCGGCATACTCAAGCACTGGTGCTTCAGTCAGGCTTTTCTTCAAGTTCAGGGAGGCCCGCTCACACTCAGACGTCCACTTATCAGCAAACGGTTGACGGGCCGACGTGGCCTTCCTTCCGGTATCTTCAGGGTATATCTTCAACAGATTGTTCAGGGGTTTAGCTCGACTAGAGTACCCTTCCACGAAGCGACGGTAATAACCACAGAAACCCAGGAATGATCGCAGTTCCGTGACATTCTCGGGACGCGGCCAGTTCACTACCGCTTCTACTTTGGCGGGATCGGTAGCAATTCCTTGAGCAGACACGATGTGTCCCACGTAGGTCACCGAGGTGTGACAAAACCGACACTTGTCGAGGGATAACTTCAATCCTTCTTTTCCAAGACGGTCTATCACCTTCAGCAGCCTCTCTTCGTGCTCTTCCAGGCTCTTCTCGAAGACAATGATTTAGTCCAGGTAGACAAGACACTCCCGAGGGTTCATGTCTCCGATTGTTTTCTCCATCAGTCGCTGGAAGGTAGCAGGAGTTCCACATATATCTTGGGGCATACGCGTAAATTGGTAGAAGCCCAGGGGGCAGACGAAGGCTGTCTTTTCCTGGTCCTCTTCACTCATAGGTACCTGGTAGTACCCAGATCGCAAGTCGAGCACGCTAAACCATTGGCTCCCGGTTAGAGCATTCAGGATTTCTTCAATGCGAGGAAGGTTGTATTGATCGGGTACCGTACGATAATTCAGAGTTCGATAATCGACGCACAATCTTACAGATCCATTCTTCTTCCTTACCACCACTATAGGTGATGCATAAGGACTCTGAGACCATGTCAATATCCCAGCGGTCTCCATTTCCTTCAGGACGTTCCTTACATCGTCCACATCCCTGGGGCCGATGCGACGAGAGCGGTCACAGAATGGAGTGGCGTCACTCAACCTAATGGTGTGTTGGGCGCTGCGACTGCGGCCCACATCCATCTCGCTTGTGGAAAATACCATCCTTCTTTCGTTCAGCTTGGCCGTCAGTCGATCCTTCCACTTCAGTTGGCAGCGTCGAGTCTCCGAAGTTGAAATCCAGATCGACTAACTGCTCACCCACTGCAGCGGCGTTCACCTGGGGCACTGTTTCTACCGGGCTGATGGGATATATGCTGCCCAAACTTTGTCCTGCATCAATGTCCATCGGGAATGGCGAGATATTTTGAACATACACGTAGGTTCGAAGAGGAATTTTGGTCGTCCACTCTCTCACTTCAGGTATTACCCTATATCCTCTCTGGATCTCTTCCTCAGGGGTACTCTCCAGAGAGAACAGATGATCAGTCTCATCTCGGTCGGGATAACAGCACCAGACGGCCATGTATTGCACTCCCCCTGGTAAAATGGTCGTCAGTCCGCATTGATGATTGCATCCCCGTGATGCTCTAAGGCATATACTCTGTTGCCCTCCTCTCTCAGTACAGGGTCAAGGAGTGGATTGGCCATTGGCAATTCATTGGTCTCTTTCAGGTAGGCTCTGATTACGGCTCGCACTATATCTGTATTTGTTCCCAAGATGACCGGGTACTGACACTGTCCTTGAGGCTTCGGGTATACCATTGCCGCCACATGCATGGGATGTTTCTTACCAGTATTCAATTGAAGTATCTCCAGTTGAATTCTCACAATCCCATCGATGGGGTAATCTTCATTGCTCAACCCCCTCACCTTCATATGTTCCGCTGACCGCAGGGGACAGTGCTTAAGGTGTTGGTCGTAGAATGGTCGGTAGATTATGGTCACTTGGGACCCGGTGTCCAGTAAAGCAGAGGCATAGACTCCTTCTACTACCACACGCACGATGGCAGAGGGGCCTACCTGACAGTAACCATCCCCGGCCGGAATTCCATCGTCTAGGCTTAGGTCAGTAGGAGCTGCGGGAGGCACAGGGGTGATCTCGGATGTCTTGGCTTCTGTGGTCTGTATCCGACAGATCGTGGACCTAGCCGAGCTTCCTTTACTGGGCGTTTTCTTTTCTTGGGTGCCCCCATCCGGGCACTCTCTGGAGAAATGGCCTTTCTTTCCACAACCATAGCAGACGATATCTTTAGGATCTAATCTTCTTGGGTAAGTGGGGATCTCCCCGAAATCCGGCCTTTCGTCGAGGGCGACTTGGGTGGCTCCTCTTCCTCTTTGACAGGTTTCTTGATCCGGCGAGCGGAGGCTCCCAGGATGTCACTCGCAGGGGGCTCTTTGACCTTGGTGCCTGTATGCAGCTTGGTATAGGCTTCATGCCCTTTGACGATCCCCAAAATGTCCATGAAGGTAGGTGGAGGCCCCTCCATTAGTGAGCACCTGATCATGATCGCTATGTGATGCGTGGGAATGGCCCCTCGGAGGAACTGCTTGCGCCGGTATTCGGCCATCTCTGAGGCTAGGATGAGGCCGCAAGTTCGCAATTTCCACAGGACTAGCTGGATTCGTTGAAGGAAATCTGACAGGTCTTCCTTCTCCATCTGTCGGAGACCATAATATTTGAACCACAGCTCACTCTCCTCTTCATCTTTGCCATAGATCTGGACCAACAATTCTACCATCTGATGAGCAGAGAGATCAGGGTCTTGGTCGCGCTGTGCACTGACCATGGTGGCTGCTGGGGGTCGGAGGCTTTCCAGGATTCTCTGACGTCTGACCGTTTCAGAGCAGGGCCATTCATCAATCACCTTGAGGGTGTGTTCCTTCCAAGACTCGATGCTTTCCTCGCCTGCGGGGACAGGAACCATTCCTGAAAACGCCTTCAACTTCCTGTAATTTTGGGCTTGGGCGGACATAGTTATCGCTTCCACAAGCTGTGGGAATGTCACTCCTAGCATGGAGCCGCCACTGTCTGAGGAACTTGCGATCCCCGCTCCCTGACTGTTAGAGGTTGGGGTGAAGCTGTTCACTAACCAGTTAGGGACTGGTGATGTTGGCGGGCTACCGGCCCAGCTGGTGGCCCCTTGCCTAGCATCAGAAGAGAAGGTCACTCGGGGTAGAGATATGTCTGATATGATGGGTGTACTGGGGCCATATCTTTGTCTTCCCAACCCGCAGGTCTGGTAAGTGAAATTACGTGACTGGAAACGGCTCCAGGGTAAATTAGAGGGCACCCTTGCGGTAAAGTCTCTGGTAGATACACTACTCGTGGGCCTCTATCAGGGGGTATAGCTTGTTCGGTGGCCAGCAATAGGGTGTTCTCTTGCCGGTCAATATTGTAGTGCTTGCTGATGAGGCCAGACCAGGTAATGTCCTTACTGCGCTGCAGACAGTAAATATGGATACATCAGCAGGTACCCTGTCTAAGGCGACTACGTGTCGTAGGAGCTCTCCTAGCTTTTTGGCCCAGTCAGCCACTTGTTGGGGTGTGAGCGCAGACATACTGACTGATAGGATACTACGTGAACTACGGAGTAGGGCACCCCAGGGCTGAATCTCAGCAGCGCCTCCAAATGTAACAGGTATTCCCTGTGAATACAGACGCTACTACCTGCTGTGTATACCGGTGTGGCTCTCAGGAGCCTAAGCCTCCGCTCGGGGAGCCTGGGGTACATACATATAACACAATCTCGTGGTGCAACGCCTCCACCTGCGATGGCTCCCGCCAGAGGAGGAGTGGTTCCTCGCAGGACAAATATATATATATATCACTCCACACACCGCATGTAAAATAACCAATGACTTTACTGTAGCGATAATTATACATATATCAACAGCTGTCCCTCTCTAGAGGAGACACTAACTACTGCGTCTCGCAGGACGATCCCACCTACACCGGGTGATCCCACCCCATGTCCAATAACCCCACACAATATGTCCCGCACCCTTAAAGGGAGATGATATGTGTGACTGCGCAGCCACTAGTCCCGTATGAATATAATATATGTAGGATCGTTGGTGCACTTGGTGATGGTTACCTGCCAAGCACTCCAGTGCCCGGGCCTGCCAAGGAGCTTCACAAAGGATCCGAAGGCTGACGAATACAGGAACTACCGTCTGGGGCGATCCCACCCGGATGGCTGCTGCAGCGGCAGAGGAGGTCTGAGCCCAAACCTCTGGATGGACGCGCAGCGTCCGCTGTCTCCCTAACTGACTCTGGGTAGTAAGGGGCAGGGTCCCTAACCTGGGGCCTGTCCCCACAACACTCAATACTACTGGTGACTCAGGGCTATCTGGGGTCTAGTGGGCTGCTGGCCTAGTGCAGGGAGTCACTGACTCCTGCACCCTACCTCCTTCTCCTAGCTGTTCCTGACGCCGACTAACGTGCTCCTAAACCCACGAAACGTATCTATCCCTGAGCAGGGTTGATACTGTAGCCTTATTGGCTCCCTGGGGTTTCGTCGAGGGTGACTTGGGTGGCTCCTCTTCCTCTTTGACAGGTTTCTTGATCCGGCAAGCGGAGGCTCCTGGGATGTCACTCGCAGGGGGCTCTTTGACCTTGGTGCCTGTATGCATACTTGAAAACGAGAGGTAACTCAATGTATTACTTCCTGGTAAAATATTTTATAAATAAAATAAATAAATAAATGCAGCTTGGTATAGGCTTCATGCCCTTTGACGATCCCCAAAATGTCCATGAAGGTAGGGGGAGGCCCCTCCATTAGTGAGCACCTGATCATGATCGCTATGTGATGCGTGGGAATGGCCCCTCGGAGGAACTGCTTGCGCCGGTATTTGGCCATCTCTGAGGCTAGGATGAGGCCGCAAGTTTGCAATTTCCACAGGACTAGCTGGATTCGTTGAAGGAAATCTGACAGGTCTTCCTTCTCCATCTGTCAGAGACCGTAATATTTGAACCACAGCTCACTCTCCTCTTCATCTTTGCCATAGATCTGGACCAACAAGTCTACCATCTGATGAGCAGAGAGATCAGGGTCTTGGTCACGCTGTGCACTGACCATGGTGGCTGCTGGGGGTCAGAGGCTTTCCATGATTCTCTGACGTCTGACCGTTTCAGAGCAGGGCCATTCATCAATCACCTTGAGGGTGTGTTCCTTCCAAGACTCAATGCTTTCCTCGCCTGCGGGGATAGGAACCATTCCTGAAAACGCCTTCAACTTCCTGTAATTTTGGGCTTGGGCGGACATAGTTATCACTTCCACAAGCTGTGGGAATGTCACTCCTAGCATGGAGCCGCCACTGTCTTAGGAACTTGCGATCCCCGCTCCCTGACTGTTAGAGGTTGGGGTGAAGCTGTTCACTAACCGGTTAGGGACCGGTGATGTTGGCGGGCTACCGGCCCAGCTGGTGGCCCCTTGCCTATTATCAGAAGAGAAGGTCATTCGGGGTAGAGATATGTCTGATATGATGGGTGTACTGATGGCCAAATCTTTGTCTTCCCAACCCGCGTGTCTGGTAAGGGAAGTTACGTGACTGGAAACGGTTCCAGGGTAAATTAGAGGGCACCCTTGCGGTAAAGTCTCTGGTAGATACACTACTCGTGGGCCTCTATCAGGGGGTATAGCTTGTTCGGTGGCCAGCAATAGAATGTTCTCTTGCCGGTCAATGTTGTAGTGCTTGCTGATGAGGCGGGCGCCCGCCAGACCAGGTAATGTCCTTTACTGACAGTAAACATGGATACATCGGCAGTTACCCCATCTAAGGCGACTACGTGTCGCAGGAGCTCTCCTAGCTTTTCAGCCCAGTCAGCCACTTGTTGGGGTGTGAGCGCAGACATGCTGACTGATAGGATACTACGTGAACTACGGAGTAGGGCACCCCAGGGCTGAATCTCAGCAGCGCCTCCAAATGTAACAGGTATTCCCTGTGAATACAGACACTACTACCTGCTGTGTATATCTGTGTGGCTCTCAGGAGCCTAAGCCTCCGCTCGGGGAGCCTGGGGTACATACATATAACACAATCTCGTGGTGCAACGCCTCCACCTGCGATGGCTCCCGCCAGAGGAGGAGTGGTTCCTCGCAGGACAAATATATATATCACTCCACACACCGCATGTAAAATAACCAATGACTTTACTGTAGCAATACTTATTCATATATCAACAGGTGTCCCTCTCTAGAAGAGAGGACGCTCCCACCTACACCGGGTGATCCCACCCCGTGTCCAATAACCCCACACAATATGTCCCGCACCCTTAAAGGGAGATGATATGTGTGACTGCACAGCCACTAGTTCCGTATGAATATAATATATGTAGGATCGTTTCTGTCACCCTCTCCCTGTCTCTGTCACCCTCTCTCTGGGGGCTATGCACTAAGCTCAATGGCTTTGCGCCCTGATTTGGCAAAAAAGCAGGTTCGTTAAAAAGTGAAGCCGGGGACGCGATTCACTAAGGCCTTGAGTCCATTTTTTAACGTAACTGCTAAAATTGCTCAAAACAGCCACTGCGTACGTGCTGCTTTTTCCCCCCCTGCTAGCGTTCTTAACCTTTACGTACGCTAGCTGATAGAAAAAAAAGCCGCTTGTAACATTTGCATGGAGATTTGCTATCTCTATGCAAGACTGTTACAGGAGATCGTACACTAAATAAATACATTTTAATAATAGTGTACATGAGCAGGGGGACTCCGGAGCTGAACCGCATTAGTTTCAGGTCCGAGGACCCCCGACTTCAGGAGATATAGGCCCCTTTATGGGGTGCCGGTATCCCCTGCACTTTAAAGCTACCGCGTCACGTGACCGGGACATTTAAATTCTGCAGGGGATACCGGCACCCCATAAAGGCCTACCCACATACCCTTGGGGCCAATACCCCCTCCCCGCACCCCCAGTACCCACAATAAAACAATAAACAGCACTACAATAAACATCATTCTATTTATTAAATACATAACCCACCCCCTCTGCCCCCCCATAAATACATGATTTATGATTTTACATACAGGGTTCATACCCCAGCCTCACGCGAGTCCCCGGTGGGCCTGACGGATCAACTGACAGACCTACAGGTTACCAGCAACTTGTTTCATACAGGTTCTGGAGGCCTGTTGGTGGGTCCCGCTAGGCGCCATGGCCCCCAGGTGGTCTCCGCGGGTCACGGTAGGCCCGCGGATGTCTGGGAGCCCCGGGTCAGACCCACAGGTGTCTGAGGGGCCTCGGGTGGTTCTCACGGGGGTCTGGCGACCCACGGGTGGGCACTACGGGTCCACAGTGCCCCCACAGATGTGGGGCCACCGGTTCTTCCCCGCACACTACGGGTCCGCGGTGCCCCCACAGATGTGGGGCCACCGGTTCTTCCCCGCACACTACGGGTCCGCGGTGCACCCACAGATGTGGGGCCACCGGTTCTTCCCTGCAGGTGTCCCCCATGGACCACGCAGCCTGGTACCCGTGAGATACCGAGGATACCTCAGGTGGTCTCCAGAGGTCTCACGCAGAACCAAGGAACAAACCCTGCATTTAAAAAAATAAACCGGGCCTATACATTAAATACATATGTAACAGTTTTTCTGGACCCCCCTTGACCCACCCAATCTCAGATTGGCCCCTGTGGTCTAACCGGTCCCCATTACATGGTTGTGTCTGGTGGTGCACCTGTTGGCTACAGGACTCCTGAGTCTCCCGCATGATGTTAGTGGGGATATCAGCAAGACAGGCGCTGAGGTAGTGTGCTTAGAGTTCTACCTACATCATGTGCAGCGCCTCCACCTCATCAGAATCTCTGCATCCGCAGGGAGATGGGTCTGATGAGGAACTCCTTCTTGGTGCCTTTCTTTGCTGAGTAACTCCACACTCACACATGAGGGTTTTGGTGAACTTGGGCATCTTTATTTGCATGATAGACAGACTGCCCCTCACAGCGGTCAGTCTAGCCGCTCATTCTTTCGCTTGGCATCCCTTTAGAAGGTTCTTCCCTCCCAATGGAGTTAGATCACCTCTCCCCTCAGGGAGATCACCACCTGTGTCAGGTCCCTGATCACAGTGTAGATACTATTGCCTAGGTCTGACAGCCTTGCTTGCTGCAGACCTCCAGAACTGAATCAGACTCTCCAACAACTTGAACTTGAACAGCTAACCACTCCTTGAACAACACTAACTTTGGGCAGTGCTGTGTCTTATATAACTTAGGGAATAGCCACACCTCTTGTGTCCCTAACAGTGGACACAGAGTAAGTTACCACTGCCCTGGTGTACATATGACACCTCACCAGGGTGTGAGGGCAAAACTCCATGATTGATGCTGGCAATCCTGTATACTTACCAGGTTTACTGCCAGCATGAGAGAGAACTGTATACCATTTATAAGCATGGCTACATTCTCCCCCTGGTGAACCCCAATGCCCTGGCTGGGACCTAAATTTGTAGAACCTTCCTCCAGGCAGCACTGCAAAACACATAACAGTAATATATTAAAAATACATTATACAGTTCTCTTATCCTGATACATCATCACACAGTGCCTGCTGACCGGCAGAGTACACTGCTCCTCAGGAGAATCTCAATCTACCATCCTAATAATAGTGCCTGGGATCTGGCTTTCACACTTCCCTGCCAGCGATGTCCTTGACAGTAATGCTATGTTCTCTGGGTAGCCCATTTTCTGGCCTATACTCTACCCGGTGCATATGGACGTTACGCCCAATACTCCAAACCCTCATCAGCTGAGTGACCCTCTCCTCCATCTTGTAACCAGCGTACCCACCACCTTTAGTCATAATGTAATCCTCGATGGTTTACCTCAGCCAAGCATCTCTTCTATCCTCGATCTCCTGCATCAAGGGCTCTGGTACATAAGGGTACTCCAACCCGTGGGACTTTTTGTACCTAGTGATTATGGCTCTCTCAGCCCTGCTAGACCTAATCAATCTAGTATTACCTGCCCTGCCTGGCAGCACCCATGACAAAGGCTCATCGGGTTCTACGGGGCCCTGAATCTGGCTGTCCCCTTGGGATCCTCTACCCCTGAGTGTATGTCATGCCACCTAAGCCTAAGCTCTTCTAGCCGTTCCTCCTCCGTGAATTCCCCTACTCCCCACCAGTAGTCTACCACCCCTTCTCTCCTTAAAATAAAACGGGTGCGATCCAGCCAGGCCTCATACCCCTCAAACAAGGGTGCCCACCACCGGGTCTCTCTCTCCCTGCAGCTCTCTGATACCGCCACTGCACCCTCACTGTCCTCTAGCTCTCCCCCGGATGATATCCCCAAGGTGCCAGTGGATCTGGAGTTGGACCCTAACCTTTTAGGCCTATTGGTAACACTCGCTGTACTAGTACATTCACTGGAACATGACACTTGTCTCGTTCCCCCTCCCGACCCATCATCAGAAGTGAAAGACTCGCCCCAGTCCAAGTTTTCCCCAGTCCGTTCTTCAGGAGTTGCTCAGGATTCCCCAGACAACCCTTGGCTGGATTGGGACCCAGATGAGGAAGTGACAGGGACAGGGGCTTTAACTATGGCCAGGGGTTGGGCATAGGGGAATGCTGCTGGCATACGTGGGGCTACGACCCGCAACTTCGTGCTACCTTGCCCGGTGCCATCGGACTGGCCTTCCGGTTCACCCGTTTCTTTGTTCCCAGGCTTCCGCAGGGCCTGCCAGCTCTTCCCGGACCCAGGTGACCTGGAACAGCTCGTTGGTCGCAAGGACGCGGCAATCTTCCACCCGGCTCCGCTGTGTGCGCCGGATGTGACGTTGTCGATCTCGCGGGACTCACCGCCGCCATCTTGGGTTGGGCTCCCCACCAGAACCTCTTCCTCCAGAACGACATCCGCCGCCGGAAGTGATGGTCCCGCTTTCCGCTCTGCTCGGGCCTTGGCAAGGCCTGCCTCCGCGGTTGCCACCACCGGCGCCTGTGGAGGGTAAGGGTGTGTCTCACCGCTCTGTCGGCTCGGGATGGGATCTTCTCCTCCGCTGCACCACCAGTTACCACGGCCGTGGGACTCCGCCCGCTCCGGCTGCCTCCGCACGGGTGACCTCGGCACTTCCAGACTCCACTCCGCTGCGACACAGGTAAGGCCTGCTTCATTCACAGCACTGCTGTAGTGGCCAGCCGGTAGGCGCATCACCACCGTCATCGGGGTCGCTTGTTCCTCGTCCGAGGAGCCGAACTCCGACTCGGGGAGTGGCACTCCCGTCGGGGACCGATGGTGAGGATCTCGGCTCTCACCTTGCTTGTAGGCTCCTTTATCTTCAGGCTCCGTTTTGATCATTAGGAGCGATCCCCATATTCCAGGATCGACAGGTTCTTTCTGGACCGCGCACGGGGCTTCAGCCGTCAGCATGGCTGTGTCCGCTCCCGCAGCCACGGTTTTCCCGGGCACAAAGAACTGCACGGCCCATAGGTAGTGGATGCCACACTGGGGGCACCTGGCTGTTGTGCTGACCGCACCACCCGGCAGCCGGCACTGCCTGCATAAGCATTTAATTGTCTCTTTACCACCCACCGTGAGCACCAGGAAGCCTCCCGGTGCAGAGTAGGGGTGCGCGTAGATGTCCATTTCTTCCTCTGCTTTGCTGGCCATGCTGATTACAGGAGACACTTTTTGTAGTGGTCTTTCATGTTCACCAGCTCCTCGTAACTGAAGTGCAGGGGTTGGTTTGATAACTCCTCCCTCCGCCAGCTCCACTCTCATTTGGCACAACTGGAAGCCACTCCCCCTGGTAGATATTAGGGGAGGGTCCCACAGGTTCACTGGGTGACCCAGTACTGGCCCTGAGCCCGTCACTGTCCATGAGGGCGCGGCCACAGCTTTCGCGCCATACCCCCCAGGGTGGGGTTCTTTCTTTGGCACCAATCCCGGCCAACTGTCTGCAACTTTTGCATTTGCTGGCTTTCCTGCACTCAGCCCACGCGGTCTCCCAGGGAAGAGGGGGCCGCCATCTTTGATTGCACGGCCGTTTACAATTGCAATTGAGGTAGATCTTTGCATGGGAATCGCCGTCTGGCAATAGGGTTCTCCGTTTCCACCCATAACCACAATGTCCTCAACACTGTCCTCCAGGGTAACACCCCTCGGTCCTAGGCAGGACCAAAACGGCGCGGCCACGGCCTTTGCGCCACTCCATAACAAACTGGTCAAAGTCACTTTGGTAGTCTGTTCCTCTGTGGTATACACACCACGTGAGCTCTCTCCGTCTGGCGCTGGCCGCCATATTTGATTCTCCGCACCATGTGGAACTTCACCTCTTGCGGCCACCATCTTTTCACTGTAGTAGTTCATACTGCACATGGAGCTCCTCTCTGCGGGGCAGCTGCCATACCGAGGCAATAAAGAATGCCACAATGCACCACCTACGTGTACCTATGTATGTCTGACTCATGTTGCACTACCTCAGGCTAGGCTCACTCTCTCAGTGTATGCTTTGTCCACCTCCCTCTAGTCTGTGGTAAGTGGTCTGGAACTGGCTAGAGTACTCTGGCTTCTCATGCCGTACTAGGGCGTCTACCTACTGTTGGACCCCCACTAGTGCAGGTCCTCTCTAGAATTCCTGACTAAGTTAACAGGCTATTCTCATGAGCATGGCATCCCACAACTAGCTGCCTCAAGGTGACTAGAACTGCTATAGCCCTGTCTCCAGACCCACTTAACTCCTCTCAGGATCCTAGGTCGTCCCTGCGAGCTGACAAATCCATCAGGCCCCCTGACTACCCCTAGGCTCCGTCCCAAACACAGCACTGACTGGCAGCATACACTCTCCCTGTTTCCTAGTGTGCCTAGCAAAAGCCTGTCCTGTTGATGTAGATCTCAGCAGCTCGCCTCCAAATGTAACGGTTTTTCTGGACCCCCCTTGACCCACTCAATCTCAGATTGGCCCCTGTGGTCTAACCGGTCCCCATTACATGGTTGTGTCTGGTGGTGCACCTGTTGGCTACAGGACTCCTGAGTCTCCCGCGACTAGCTTCAAAATGAGGCGACATAGGCTTTTATAGGCCTATGACGTCACATTTTGGTCAAAATTTTCCCACAATCCTGATTGGGCCATGAAAAACATGTGATTTGGCCAAACAAAAAAAATGATGACGTCATTTAAAGGCAATGAAAGCACAGCCAATCAGAATGGCTGTGCTTCAATTGCCTTTAAGATGACGTCATGAAAAGAAACATGGCCGGCCTCACATGGTACGGTAGCCAATCAGAGCGTGGGAAATACATCTCAACTGTGATTGGCTCTAGTACTATGTGACAGGCTTTCAATTACGTCACATCCGTTCTCCCCCAAGCCTCTGTCACATGGTCTACTAGAGCCAATCAGAGTTGGGATGGAGTTCCCACACTCTGATTGGCTACCGTACCATGTGAGGCCGGCCATGTTTCTTTTCATGACGTCATCTTAAAGGCAATTGAAGCACAGCCATTGCCTTTAAATGACGTCATCATTTTTTTTTGTTCGGCCAAATCACATGTTTTTCACGGCCCAATCAGGACCGTGGGAATCATTTGACCAAAATGTGACGTCATAGGCCTATAAAAGCCTGTGTCGCCTCATTTTGAAGCTAGTCACCGAGGAGGGAACATCTCCCCTCCTAAGAAGAGAAGAAGGGCGTGGCGTAAGAAGACGGAAGAAGACGGAGAAGACCCCAAAGAAGAAAAGAAGACCCCAAGACAGACGGGAAGGATTACAAATAGAAGAACAAGACACCGTTATGGATTGTAATGTTTTTTTATTTTATGGTTTACCTGTGGATTGGTTCCTGTGCTTCCGGGTCACCTGGATTTCGGTGAGTGGACATCTAATGGCGAGTAAACAAAAGAAAAGTGTATTATTTTTACTTTTACAGGTTTTTTTGATTTTTGATTCATGTCTTTTATTTTTTCAGTCCCATTTAATGCCCGTGAATGTAGCTATGTACCTATGTATATACATACATTCACGGACACTGAATGGGTGTATTCTATGTGATTTTTGTATGTAAATGCATTGTATTTTATGCTCTATTATTGCCCCTCTATGTTATGTTTATCTTTCTGTATGGATAGACATACAGGGATAATAATTGATGGTTTTGCTAATGTTTATGTTCTTTTCATGTATGGCTAATGTATTTATCAGCTTTATTTTGTCATTGTTGTGAATAATTTAATTTGTATTTAGTTATAGGTTAATTGTAATGGCTTCTTTATGGTACTTAGATTAGAATGATGGTGGTTACTTTAAATTAGAATTGTTTTGGCAATGGTTTGGCTTTAGGAATTGAATAGGGAATTGTATAATTGATTTGTATTGTATTGTAATTGTTTGAGGAAATGGATTAATTGATTGATGCTAATTGTATTGATGTTGCTTAGTTTCTATTTGATTTTCATGATGGCATTGGTGGTTAGGGGACATTGTTCATAGTGTATTTTATTGTTACATATATTTTGCATAGTGTTACATGATGCACAGATTAATTGCATCATGTACACACTCAATGCAATTGTGTGACATTTCATATACATTTGTTTAGCTGCTGATTTGTTGGTTTATATTTACAATCGATGCTGGATTTATTTTAACATGCTATGTGGTGATTTTAAGACTAAAAATTCATGTTTTGATTTATGCATGTTTTATGTGTTTCATAATGGGCAAATAATATATTATCCATATCTGGATAATAGTTATTTTGCACATTATTGTACTGTATGTGTTGGGGGGGGGGGGGGTTGGATGTATGTATTTAATGTATAGGCCCGGTTTATTTTTTTTACATGCAGGGTTTGTTCCTTGGTTCTGCGTGAGACCTCTGGAGACCACCTGAGTATCCTCAGGTGTCTCACGGGTACCAGGCTGCGTGGTCCATGGGGGACAGCTGCGGGGAAGAACCGGTGGCCCCACATCTGTGGGGGCACAGCGGACCCATAGTGCCCACCCGTGGGTCGTCAGACCCCCGCGGGAACCACCCGAGGCCCCTCAGACACCTGTGGGTCTGACCCGGGACTCCCAGACATCCGCGGGCCTACCATGGGGACCCAATTGTGGCCCACGGTGACCCACGTAGACCACCTGGGGGCCATGGCGCCTGGCGGGAACCACCAACAGGCCTCCAGAACCTGTATGAAACAAGTTGCTGGTAACTTGTAGGTCTGTCAGATGACCCGTCAGGCCCACCGGGGACTCGCGTGGGGCTGGGGTATGAACCCTGTATGTAAAATCATAAATCATGTATTTATGGGGGGGCACAGGGGGTGGGTTATGTATTTAATAAATAGAATGATGTTTATTGTGGGGCAGTGTATTGTTTTTATTGTGGGTACTGGGGGTGGGGGGAGGGGGTATTGGCCCCAAGGGTATGTAGGTAGGCCTCCCTTGTTGGAAGTGGGTGAGGGTGGTTAGGCCTCACGTGTGGTGGGTGATGGTGGGTTAACCCCTTAATGCCTGTAGCGGTTAATAACCGCTATGGTGCTTAAGGGGTTAGGGGACATTACATTGGCTATTGTGATTGTTGTGCATGTTTTGCAGCACCGGAGGGGCATGGGCAGGATGAAGATGAGGATGAAGACGGCCTTCATCGTGGGTGCCTGTAAAAGGTAAGTGTAATATGTTTTTACTGTATTTATTGAATGTTATATGTTTTTAAAATGGGCAAATGCATTATTATCCATATGTGGATAATAGTAATTTTGCCCATTACTGTATAGTATGTGTTAGGGGGGTGTATTTAGTTATAATTATTGTTTATTATTTTTGGAGGTGCAACATTGGACTCCCGCGGGGACCCCGGGACGGCCGCAGGGACCCCCGCACTCCCTCGGGGACACCCGCCGGCCTGTTGTATGGGTTTTGCACATGCAAAAATGAAAAGCAATAATTTTTTCTAAGTCCAGATTTCTTTGCGTCTACTCTGACCTGACGTGTTCTGATGAACGCAACTTTCGCGTACGCTAAGGTTGCGTTGCTTAGTGCATCCCGCTTAAGGGCAGAATTTAACGCAAACAGGGTTACGAACGAGCAAAGTTGGACTTAGAAAAAATTCCAGAAAAAAGTCATTTTTAGAGCGCAAAGTGCCTGTTTGCGTTGCTTAGTGTATCTGGTTGAGCGCAAAAGCACGTTCTAAGAGCACTTTGCACTCTAAAAGTGACTTAACGGAGCTTAGTGCATAGCCCCCTCTGTCTCTGTCACCCTGTCCCAGTCACCTTCTCCCTGTCACCCTCTCCCTGTCTCTGTCACCTTCTCCCTGTCACCCTCTCCCTGTCTCTGTCACCCTCTCCCTGACTCTGCCACCCTGTCTCTGCCACCCTGTCTCTGTCACCCTCTCCCTGTCACCCTCTCCCTGTCACCCTCTCCCTGTCACCCTCTCCCTGTCACCCTCTCCCTGTCACTCTCTCTCTGTCACCCTTTCTCTGTCACCTTCGCTCTTTCTCCCTCTCCCCCTCTCCCTGTCTCCCGCTCTCTGTCACTCTCTGTCTCCATGTCACCCTCCCTTGGTCTCCCTGTCACCCTCTCCCTCTCTCTGTCACCCTCTCCATCTCTCTGTCACCCTCTCCATCTCTCTGTCGCCCTTTCCCTCTCTCTGTCACCCTCTCTCTGTCACCCTCTTCCTCTCTCTGTCACCCTCTTTCTCTTTCTGTCACCCTCTCTCTGTCACCCTCTCTCTGTCACCCTCTCCCTGTCACCCTCTCTCTGTCATCCTCTCTCTGTCACCCTTGCTCTGTCACCCTCGCTCTGTCTCCCTCTCCCTGTCTCCCCCTCTCTGTCTCCATGTCACCCTCCCTCGGTCTCCCTGTCACCCTCTCCCTCTCTCTGTCACCCTCTCCATCACCCTTTCCCTCTCTCTGTCACCCTCTCTCTGTCACCCTCTTCCTCTCTGTCACCCTCTTCCTCTTTCTGTCACCCTCTCTCTGTCACTCTCTATGTCTGTCGCACCCTCACTCTCTCTTGCTCTCTCTCTTGCACCCACACTCTCTCTCTCACACCCATACTCTCTCTCACCCACACTCTCTCTCTCGCACCCACTCTCTCTCGCACCCACACTCTCTCTCGCACCCACACTCTCTCGCACCCACACTCTCTCTCTCTCGCACCCACTCTCTCGCACCCACACTCACTCTCTCTCTTGCACCCCCACACTCTCTCTCTCTCTCTCTCGCACCCACACTCTCTCACACTCTGGTTCTGGATATCTTATTTACCCTGTATATCTTAACTGCCATATACCTACACCGAAATAACCTATACTGCTTTCTTCCAGATCTAACTCTCGAGCTTCATACGGGAGACATCGGAATCCCCCCTAACCCAGAAGACAGGTAGGGAATACCTCCCCTCCAATCTATAACATTGCGGGAATGAGGGTTGTAGCTGGACATTGAGGGACTGCGGATCAGGTAAGATCCCTGGTGGGATTGCTGCTTTAGATATTGTGAAGTGGGGGCATCCAGAAACTGACATTTATACACACACACACACACACACGCGCGCGCGTAATTATTATGTAACAAGGACTAATTGTAGTAAAGTATAAATGTAATACAATAAATAAAATAAACTGGTGTCTCAAAAACGAGCCTTTCAGGGCCAATAGAATCGGTCTTTCACTAACCTAAATGTTTTGTCTGTGCCCAGGTGACCATAATCATCATGGAGAGAATGGAGTACCACCTGTCTATACTTGTAAAGAAGCGCCAATTGCTTAGTTACCGTGTGTTGTGACTTTTTTGCGAATATAACTCCACTCATGATTACCCGATTAGCCCGTTGTTTTAAGAAGAGTCTACTTTCAGGGTACATTCTGATCACTGTCTTAGCCGATTTCTGGTCCCTCGAAGCTGACAAGATTTTATTCAAACCACAGTCTGTCCGTTGAGCTTGTGCTAGATCCTGCCAATTGTCGGGGTAACCCCTCAATAATTAACCCTGCATGGTGAGAGTATACCAGTGGTACTGCAGTGGGGGATATCCCTGACTTTCAGCCACTCGATCTGGATTTACAGTCATGATCTGGTCTTGGCTCCTCAATTTGCTTGCACAATGCAATGAGCTGCGGCAATTTCTTCCCATTGTCTATCCATACTTCGATCATCTCTGTGAATTCGAGACAGGGTGTAAGAATCAATGTTTTGTTTTCCTGGTCTGTACTTCAGACTGAAATTGTAAGTAGCCAAGGCTTCTAACCACGTGTGACCAGTGGCATCCAACTTTGCTCAGGATAGAATGTAGGTAAATGGGTTGTTGTCTGTGTGCATTATAAAGGTGGCTCTATACATATAGTTGTTCAGCTTCTCCATGTCATGGTGTGCTCACCACAAACAAGGCGGGACCGAGGTGGGAATGGATAAAAATGCCTACTAATTAATATTTTCCGCCCACCCGGTTTTTCAAGTCGGCTAGGCACACCCCCTCCTCTGACATTAGCAGCCAGATGAGAACCCACTCTGATTGGCCAGTGGGAAAAATTCCCATGCTCTGATTGGCCACTAGTCCCTGTTCCATGTTAGGCATAGGACACCAAAGTCTATGTAAGGAGCTGCCCCAATCAGAGCTCTCTCACTTTCAATCTTCCAGACTTAAAGGTGAATTGGTACTCCATCCAATGACATGCCATAAGTTTTTCACAGGTGTTTTGCTCGCAATAGCAAAGCACTAGGCATTGAAGTGCCATGGAAGCTTTGCCAAGCTGAGGACAAGTTCTGAGTAATAACGTTACTTGTTCTAGGTTTGTTCCAGTGACGTGGAGCAGAAAGGGTAAGTCTTTGCTGAAGCAGAAGGGGAGAAGGAGTGGCTCAGTGAGTACAGACACTGACATGGATTTTGAAGCAGGGGAACCTGGTTCAATTCCTGCTGTCTGCTCCTTGTGACTTTGAGCAAGACACTTTATCCCCCTGTGCCTGAGGCACTAAAAACATAGATTGTAAGCTCCATGGGGCAGGGACTGTGTCTGCAAATGTCTCTGTAAAGCGCTATGTAAAACTAGCAGCGCTATACAAGAACAAACAATTATTATTATAATTATTATTAAGCAGGCGCGCTAGTTTTCAACCCCAGACCCCCAGTAAGTGTGTATTCTGTCTGTATTTTGTATTTCATTGTGTTTACCTGGATAAACCTAATTTTATTCCACCATGATGTCTCCCGTGACACATGGTCTCCCCTCAACTCTTTCTTCATACTTTCTTCGTATACTTTTCCTCACTCAATCTCTCACTTTTTATATCTTTGTTTTCCGTTCTTACTTCTCTTTCCCCCCTCCTCCCCCCCATCTCAATTTTTTTATTTTTTATTACTTACATTTTTAACTAATTGTTTTTCAGGGTTATTGGGTGGGGGGTTGGGTTGCACACAAAAGATAAAGGGAGTGGTGTTCATCTACACAGTGTAAAATCACACTATTTTAACCTGTACCTGCCTCTCTTCCTGCAGTCTGTCTTCCCCATCGAGCAACATGCTTTGTCCCTAAGAGATTTGTCCTGATAATGTTATGAGATATGTATTTTAATCAATCTGGTGCTTCAGGGGTTAATGCAGTTACCATTTGCTTAAAAAAAACAAAGACAAGTTTTATGGCCTGTTAAACCCTTGGCTAGGCCTAGTTTTAAAACAGATAGAATCCAGCGATAAGGGCATCTGTTTTGCCTAAGAGGGGACTCATTTATGGCCCCTTTGATATCCAAGTAAACAGTACACTTTTAGAGGAACTTTTAAAGGTGGAGGGTTCTGCAAGATTCAGGGGGCGTGGCTAAGTAAGTATTCCACAAAAGAGTGAATTTATTAAAAGGAGGATAACCGGTGATAACCTATTTTAAAATATAACCTTCATATGTCTGTAATGGTTGTAAGGAGACGAATACAAAAAGATCACACACTACATGGGTAAAAGGTGCTAAGGACAGATATCAATTTGTCACTCAAATTTAGGAGCAAGACGGTCAATATTACTGTTGATACATCAGTCATAATCGTCTGAATCTATTATGACTCATGTCTACCTAAGTATTAGAGAAAATAAATTATGAGTGCATTTATATATTAGAGGGTGGGGGAATTTAAACGTCTTTTTTAGAAAAAAAAATTCTCTGTCGTAAAACTGTCAACCTAGCAGCTGATTTACGACAGGGGTGGACTTATGTTGTTTCAGCAGGGGAGAAATAGTACATAAGTCTTAGCAGGGTATTATGAAAATGTTTGACACAGTTCCCATCGGAACAAAACGTGTCAGAGAGCGCTTTTGGCATGTGTACATCCTTTTTTTGGATCATTAAACTTACAATTTATCATTAGTTCGGATCACTTTTTGGCTAGAAGTGCACCACCCCGCAGCATTTCTTCTACTGTGTAAATCAGAATTCAACAGAGGTGTGTTTGGGATCAAACACATGAATTTTCATATTTCTATGCCAGTGACCTCGTTGGGGGAAAACCTATAACATATGGTAACATACTGTATAGGGATTTCTGTTTCAAGTTTTATCTTGTTATTTTAAGAAACTGTTCTGCACATATTGTACCTGTATGTTATTGTAATCCTTTTTCTATAATCCAAGCACTGTATTTGTATTTATATTAAACAATTCTTTAATAAATAAGGCTTTGGGGCTCTGAATGAACTGTTACATGAATATTTACCTTTTCTGACAAATTTGGCTACAACAGATTTTTGTGTGTTAACTGTTGTTTTCTATAATAAACAGGGACCTGAGACCCTGGCTGATATATATTAATTATATATTTTGTATACTTCTTGGGTGGTGGAAGTGGATAGATATGATTGCAATTAAGTAAGGGGTTAATATTAACTCATTAAGTATCTTGTGGAGGAGAAAGGCGAGTTCACTAGAATAGCTATGTGTATTAACCCTGGTTGCATATCTAAGACACGTGCTCACTTGTGTGTTGTAACACCAGACACTTCATGTCTAAGAGGTGAAAAGGGAGAGAGATTTATTAGTCACTCAAATTTAGGAGCACGCCAGTCAAAATTAGTCTCGTCACATATGTCAAACTCGCTTAAATCTATTGATATGACTCATGTGTCTAAGATATGAGGTCTTTCCTATATCTAGGAACCTTTTAAATGTCTTTATAGAGCAGGATTTTTTCTGTCGTAAACCGTCAACCTAACAGCTGATTTACAACAAGAGTGGGCTTATGTTGTTTCAATAAGGAAAAAAATTGTACATAAGTCTTAGCAAGGTATTATGAAAATCAGAATTCAACAGGTGTGTTTGGGATCTGACATGAATTCTCATCTTTCTACGCCAGTGATGTCTTAGGGGAAAAGCCCATGACATATAGTAACATACTGCATGGGTGCACAAACTGGGGGGCGTAGAGCTTACAGAGGCCCCACGCTCTTCCCCAAAGTATTTAAATGAAATGCCGGGGGAGTGTGCAAGGCCTCTCTGTGTATGCCTCACTTACCTCTTCTTCGGCGGCTTCTGGTGACGCAACACGGGGGTCACGTGACGCCGGACAAAAGGCAAGACAGGAGCACGCACGGGGGCACGAACAGTGGGGGAGAGCACTCAGGGGGGCACAGACAAAGGTTTGCGCACCCCTGACATACTGTATAGGGATTTATGTTTTATGACATCCTGTTATTTTAAGAAACTGTTCTGCATTTATTGTAACTGTATGTTCTTGTAATTATTTTTTTTCTGTAATCTATGCATTGTATTTTTATATATATGTAGCCCTGCTTCCTATCACTCTCAAGCCGCTACTATGTGCTGTATTACCTGCCGGCTCACAGGGTCTAAGTCTCTGCCACGGTGAGCCTGGTGTGCGCGCAATATGTATAACGGTGCAGCTCCTCCACCTGCGACAGCTCCCGCCAAAGGGGGAGTGGGTCTTCGCAGGACGTATATGCAAGAATTACACTTACACAGCCAAATCATAAAACCAATCTCGTTTACTTGTAGACCAAACTCACAACACATTACAGGCCATAATATTCCTATATATATATATATATATATATATAAATACGTTATATAGCACGCCACGGAGGACGCCAACATGCCCTAGCGCCACGGCGGACGCTCCACAACATGCGCTACGGCGGACGGCACCAATACTTCCCACACCTGCCACCGGGTGAGCCCACCCCGTGTCCGATCCTTACGGATTAGTCCTTCCGCTCACAGCAGGCCCTATGTGTGTGTATGGGTGACTGCGCAGCCACAATGTCTCGGGTGAATGAATGGTACAGTTGGTGCACTTGATGAATTACCTGCCGAGCACTCCGGTGCTCGGGACCGCCACGATCTTCACAAAGGGTCTCGGTGCGCTCCCACCCGAACTCCGGCAACACAAGTGGGGTCTGAGCCCAGTCCTCCTCCTCGCAAGTATAGTCCCGGTCAAGGCTTATAAGTACTAGGGAAACAGGAACCTCACTAAGGCGATCCCTGGCTCAGCTTGTCACTAAGGTGACTCAGGACTAACTGGGCCTGGGGCACCTGGCCTGCGCTGGGGCGGTTCAACCTCCCCTCACAGACTCTCCATCTCCTCTCCTCTCCAATCAGCTCTAGCTCCACGTGCGCGCAACCACTGACTATATCTCCGGCTCCTCCTCCGCCCATTGGCTAGACTCTCTCACCTGACCCTCCCCGCAGGGCTGCTGGGTCAAGGGACTGCTTTCTCCCACCAAATGCACTCTCCTCCTTCGCGGGCTTTTGCAACTACTATTTGCAAACGCAACCTCCCGCTCTTTGGGGTGAATCAGGGGTCACGGCTACATCCTCCCCCCTGTGGATTCCAACGTACCTGCTTGGACAATGATAACAACACAACCAGTTATATAATGAAAAACACTAATACATTGGTTTCTCTATCAACTTGTACATTTCACTGAACATGATAATCACTGATTGGACCCGGCTGCGAGCCCACTGCTGAGACTCATAATGGGGTGCCCCAAACTGATCATAAGCCTACCTCGTGGGAGGTTGGCCAGCTCTTTGGCTTCTGCGAATGGGCTCTTCCGCTACCTCTTTGGGAGAGAAGCAATTCTCATCGGGTATTTCCAACTCGGCCCTTGAGGGGCTGGATATATCTGTAAAGTCTCTTTGTGACACAAAGCATGGGCTCTGTGGATCTAGCGGCGGACTCACTGGAGTCAGTGTCTCTGTCATGGGCCCAAGGGGCTCTTTGCCCGTAGCTCCTCCGGGAGATGCCCCCGCGGCCGGAAGGCCCCTTTGAGAGGTTCCTTCCTTTGGATCTTCCAGACTTTCCTGTCCTGATGACAGTTCCCCACTCAGGGGAGATGTAGGCCACTCCAAGTCTCCTTCTTCTATTTGGGGAATAGGGAGCAGATGATTGCGATGCCACGTTTTCACCCGACCCTCCGAGTCTTTGATATGGTAAACTGGAAGGCCAGGCATTTGAGAAATTACTTCGTACACCCCTTCCCGCCAACGGTCAACCAACTTATGTTTTCCCGGTACTCCCAGGTTGCGGAGCAGTACGGCATCACCAGGTTTAATGTCTTTATGTTTCACTTTGTGATCATAGTGCCTTTTGTTCCCGGCATTCAGTTTTTCGGTGGATCTCTCGGCTTGCCCATAGGCTTTCTGTAGATTCTCTTGCAATCTTTGTACGTAGCGAGAATATGTGGTATTGTGCACCCCATCGGTGGAGACTCTTAACTGGATATCCACTGGCAGACGGATTTCACGGGCAAACATAAGAAAGTAGGGCGAGAACCCGGTAGATTCGTGTCTGGTGCAATTATAAGCATGGACTACAGTTTCCACATGGCGACTCCACTTAGTCTTCTCTACACCCGTTAGCGTGCCCAGCATGTCCAGCAGAGTGCGATTGAAACGTTCGGGCAAAGCATCCCCTTCTGGGTGGTAAGGGGTAGTACGGGACTTTTTAATGTGCAAGAGGTTCAGCAATTCTTTTATTAGTTTACTTTCTGGTCGGAGTGCAGACGTTGCGGAAGCCCATAATGCATGAAATACTTCTCCTAGAGCACCTTAGCTACCGTAATAGCTTTTTGATCTTTGGTCGGAAAGGCCTGGGCGTAGCGGGTATAATGATCAGTGATGACCAGCACATTCCCTATACCATGGGTGTCAGGTTCGATACACAAGAAGTCCATGCAGACTAAATCCAAAGGTCCTGTACTCTTTAGATGGCCCATGGGGCAGCTCTAGCGGGTAGAGTCTTGCGTTGGATACACCGCACACATCTACGAAAGTGATGCTCCACGGATTCTCTCATTTTTGGCCAAAAAAAAATCTATCTCTCACTAGTCCGAAAGTCTTGTTTACCCCCAGATGTCCGTGTTCATCATGGAGAGCTTTCAACACTAAGTATTGTAGTCGTTTTGGTAACACTAGTTGGCGGCGACCCGGATGGTCATGATACTTCACCACTTGGTACAACAGCCGATCTTGGATTTCAAATTTGTCCGCTTCGCGCATCAGTATACCTCCGACATCCCCCGGAGTCTGGCGAAGCAGGTCCCATCGCTTTTGTCGAATGGCATCACGGATAGTCCCTGCGACCGGATCTTGTTCCTGGTAACGTACCATGTCCTCCCAAGCAATGATTTGATCGGGGGTAACATGCATCCCACTCGGGTCACGATAGGGTTCAGGTATAGCGGTAGAGGTGCACCCTAGGGAGTCAGCCACCCATAATTCCGAACAGGCTACTTGTACATCTAAGGTGGGTTTGTAGGCGGGCACTGCAAATCAGGATCTCAACCAGGTAGTGTAGATAAAATCAGCTTTATTTCAACATACTGCTGGACATCACAGAGACTCCTGTTTCTCTGACGCGTTTCGTTCCTATTAGGAACTTTATCAAAGAGTAAATGGAGTCTCAGTACACAAATCTTAAATAGGCAGGTCTCTCACTGCTATTGGCCAATGTTAAGTAGACACATGTGAATATACTTAATCAATAGCTGATTGGAAAATTGAAGCCTCATGCGTAGAGAGATCATGCCTATTGTAAAAGTGTATTATACATACACTTATAAACAATGAGTAACATACAAAAAATATACAAAAATATATTAAAAAATTCTATTAAAAACAACTGGATGTGGAGTACAGCAATATAAATTCTAAGAAATTATATATTATATTACAATCACTAGTACAGAATGTATTTAACTTTTTGGTGAAGGAGTATGAATAGTTCATATTAGATTAAATGTCATAACATTTATATATATATCGCATATGAAAGCATAAATGTAGATATAACAACACAGAATATATCAGATAGATAATAGCTAGATTTAAGATTTTATAGACTAACAAATCCTTGAAGCAATAAATGCATGTTCTATACTTAAAAAGCATAAATATGATGACCCAATATATATTGCAAATGACCATACAATACAGTGTATATTTCTTTTAACTAGACAATAAAGAGATTCACTTAAAGAAAAATATACTGATAGATTTATCAACATTGCAGAGATATTACTCTGAGTCAATAGTATATATTGACTTGTATACAGAAAACATATCTGTGGACATATATCAACTCGTGTTTTTGAGACACAAAACTCAGTATCATATACACTAAATATACGTTTGGTATAGCCCTTTCCAAACAATGAGTAAAGATGGATGGATATACACTCCCAAAACTCTCACATCTCTCAACCCTGAAGGAAGTGTTTAAGCTCCCAGTCAAGGTTAATGCCAAGTGGATGGAGTGTATTGAGAGTGTATATCCAATACATCTCTTGTTTGTTCAAAACATTTTCCCTGTTGCCACCACTATATACTTGTTCATCTAAGATGGCTGCCGTGCCACAGAGTGCTCTTATTCCGGGTCCAGGAATCTCTTCCCACTGATCTTCGTCGGTGGTAGGGATCAACCCCGGTCGCCTCGACAAGGCGTCAGCTCCAATGTTCAAAGGCCCAGGTTTGTATTTCAAGGTGAAGTTGTAATTGAAAAGCGCGGCTAATCAGCGATGTCCGGTCGCATCAAGTTTGGCTGAGGTCATGATGTAGGTGAGAGGATTATTGTCGGTGCGTACTTCGAACGACACCCCGCACAGATAGTCCCGAAATTTGTCCACTATGGCCCACTTAAGGGCCAAGAACTCGAGCTTGTGTACCGGATAGTTCTGCTCACTGACTGTGAGACTACGGCTGATATATGCTACGGGTCGCAACCCCTCAGGATATTTTTGATGCAACACGGCTCCTAGGTCACTCAGGCTGGCGTCCACGTGTAGGATGTAGGTTTGGTCGGGATTGGCGTAGGCTAAGACCGGAGCCGCCGTCAGGCTCTGCTTCAAGTCGTGGAAGGCTTGGTCGCACTCGGGGGTCCATTTATCTCCGAAGGGCTGTTTGGCAGAGTGGGTCTTCTGTCCCGTTTCCGACGGGTATATGCGGAGCAGGCTGTTGAGGGCTTTGGCCCTACGTGAGTACCCTTCCACAAATCGCCGATAGTAGCCGCAAAAACCCAGGAATGAGCGCAGCTCCCCCACATTCTCTGGGCGAGGCCAGTTAACGACAGCTTCTATTTTAGCGGGATCAGTGGTGATTCCGGCACCGGATACTATGTGTCCTACATATGTTACTGAGGTCCAGAGAGAGTTTGAGGCCTTCTTGGGACAATCTATCCAGCACCTTCAAGAGACGGGTCTCGTGTTCTTCCAGGGTTTTCCCGAAGACTATGATGTCATCTAGGTACACCAGGCATTCTCGGGGGTTGAGGTCACCCAACGTCTTCTCCATTAATCGCTGGAAGGTGGCGGGTGCCCCGCATATGCCTTGGGGCATGCGGGTAAACTGATAAAACCCCAAGGAGCAGACGAAGGCTGTCTTTTCTTGATCCTCTGGGCCCATAGGGACTTGATAGTACCCAGACCGTAGATCCAGTACGCTGAACCACTGGCTCTCGTGTAAGGTATCGAGGATCTCTTCTATGCGAGGGAGGTTATCCTGATCCGGCACCGTCCGATTGTTCAGCGTCCGATAATCTACACACAGTCTCACAGTTCCATTTTTCTTTCTCACCACAACTATAGGAGAGGCGTAGGAACTTCGGGATTCTGTGACAATCCCGGCGGCTTCCATGTCATTGATAGCGGCCCTCACATCCTCCACATCCCTGGGAGCGAGTCGGCGAGAACGCTCTCTGAAGGGCTTCTCATCCATCATGCGAATGGTGTGCTGGGCGTTGCGACTACACCCCACATCCATCTCCCCGGTAGAGAATACGGAGCGTCTCTGTTCCAGTTGTACCCGTAACCGTTCCTTCCAGGCTCCAGGCAACTCGGACGAGCCAAAATCGAAGTCCTGGGCCGTCCCGGTTTCTTCCACTCGGGTCGTGTTTACTTGCACGGCTTCTTCCACTGAACTAACAGGATAGATTCTTCCTATCCGCTGCCCCACATCGATGGCCAGTGGGAAGGGCGATAGATTCTGCACCATCACATCAATGTGTCTAGGAATGGCGCCCCGCCAATGGCGGAATTCGGGTATGAGCCGATACCCTCGTCGTACATCCTCCGCGGGGGTACTCTCTAGTGAGAATTGCTTGTCTTCGGCTAGGCGCTCCGCATAAGCACACCAAGCGGAAACTCTTTGCGTTTCACCGGGGAAAAGCTTCGTCCACCCCTTCCGTCCACAGAACAACAGCCCGTAGTCATCTGAAGGAGAGGAAGGCTGGTCTGGGTCGGCTTGAACCAATTGCAGCTGTAGTCTAGACTTGGGGAGCTCTTTAGTCTCGTGTAGATAGGCCCGGATGACCACTTGTACGATATCAGCATTGGTACCGAGGATAATAGGGTACTTGGGAGTGTCTCGGGGTTCCGGACACACCAAGGCGTCCACCTTCATGGGGTGAGATTTTCCTGTGTTAAGCTGTTGTATTTCCAGATCCACGGTCACTAACCCGTCGATGGGGTAGTCGTCATTGCTTAGCCCGCGTACCTTGATGTGGTCAGCCGGTCGCAGCGGACGCTTTTGAAGATGGCGATCATAAATCCCTCGGTATATGATGGTGACCTGGGATCCGGTGTCTAGTAGTGCAGAGGAGTAGATTCCATCCACTAAAACCCGGATCAACGCTACCGGTCCCACCCGACTACCATCTTCTACCGGCTCGGCCCCTCCGGAAGGGGTCCCGTCTGGGTCGGCATCCATCGCATACACCCCGCAGACCATCGCCTGGGACGGGGACTTCTGGGGTGAAGGGTTCCGGTGTCGAGAAGTGCCCAGGTGGCAATCGTAGGATAGATGCCCCCGCTTCCCGCACGTGTAGCATGACATATCTCGGTGGGTAGCCCGACGATCAGGCGAAGGGGACGACCGTCCCGCGAAAGGCGGTTTCCCGGAGCCAGGCTGGTCCGGTGGTTCCTCTTTCTTTTCCGTACTTCCTTTGGATTTAGTGCTACCGCTAGCTTTTGGCCTCTGAGGGGATTGTAGGATTAGATGCGTCTCGTGTTCCTTCACCTGTTGCAGTAGTTGGATGAACGACGGGGGGGCCCCCGGGTGAGGTGATCACGAATCATGCTAGCTATTGGGTGAGTAGGACTGGATCCGCGGAGGTACTGCTTCCGGAGATACTCATTCATCTGGGAGGGTAGCACATATTTATAATGCAGCAGCGGCCCGAGAGATATTTGCACATGGTGTATATAGGCGGACAGCTCTTCCCCCTCCTTCTGGTTTACGGCATAGTACTTGGCCCACAATGCCCCGTCATCCTCTTTTGCGCTATAGGCTTCGGCCAGGAACTCTACCATCAAGCGAGAGGTTAGATCGGGGTACTGTTCGCGGTGTATACCGATCAGAGTGGCCGCTGGGGGCCGCAGGCACTCCATGAGTCTCTGTCTTTTTACTACATCGGTGCACGACCACTCTTCCATTACCCCCCGTGTGTGCTCTTTCCACGTCTCTACCCCATCTTCCCCGGTAGGCACAGGGAGGGTCCCCGAGAAGGCTTTTAGCATCCGTAGTTCTGGGCGTGGGTGGCTAAGGTAAGTGCTTCGACTAGCGGCGGCAAACTGGGGGGACTAGATAACTGGTCTATCTCGTCAGTTAGTTTCTGCAGCATATTACTACTCACTCCAGCTTCAACGGAGGCGCTGGATCCCGGGTCGCTGGACACGGACCGGCAGCTACTGACGTCACTCGCGGCATAGTGAATCAAAAGGGAGTGTGGGGTCGTCCTCATCCAACGGACGTACGAGGGGATCTCGGAGGGGGTAAACAAAAGGACTACTGCCGGGCGGTGCATCAGGCAAGGCCATAGCTTGCGGAATGGCAGGTTCGAGTGCTAACAGGTTACGCCGACAGTCCACAAGCAAGGTATTCCACTTGGAGTCGTGATCTACCATTACATCTACCAGGCGAGCTTTGGCAAAACCCGGGAGTTGTCGCAAGGCTGTCTGTAAAGTCTCTAAGGGTAAGGCCATGGGCACTCGGGCCAGTGCTACGGCGCGACGGGTAGGCGTGCGTACTTGACGGGCCCAGTCTTGTATCTCGTGACGGGTAGGCAAAGCCATGGTGATAACAATTTAGGTTCGAGGGGCACCCCAGGTCTGAACTCTCAAATGTAGCCCTGCTTCCTATCACTATCAAGCCGCTACTATGTGCTGTATTACCTGCCGGCTCACAGGAGCTAAGTCTCTGCCACGGTGAGCCTGGGGTGCGCGCAATATGTATAACGGGTGCAGCGCCTCCACCTGCGACAGCTCCCGCCAAAGGGGGAGTGGGTCTTCGCAGGACGTTTATGCAAGAATTACACTTACACAGCCAAATCATAAAACCAATCTCGTTTACTTGTAGACCAAACTCACAGCACATTACAGGCCATAACATTCCTATATATATATATATAAATACGTTATATAGCACGCTACGGCGGACGCCAACATGCCCTAGCGCCACAGTGGACGCCCCACAACATGCACCACGGCGGATGCCACCAATACTTCCCACACCCACCACTGGGTGAGCCCACCCCGTGTCCGATCCTTACGGATTAGTCCTCCTGCTCACAGCAGGCCCTATGGGTGTGTATGGGTGACTGCACAGCCACTATGTCACGGGTGAATGAATGGTACAGTTGGAGCACTTGATGAAATACCTGCCGAGCACTCCGGTGCTCGGGACCGCCACGATCTTCACAAAGGGTCTCGGTGCGCTCCCACCCGAACTCCGGCAACACAAGTGGGGTCTGAGCTCAGTCCTCCTCCTAGCAAGTATAGTCCTGGTCAAGGCTTATAAGTACTAGGGAAACAGGAACCTCACTAAGGCGATCCCTGGCTCAGCTTGTCTCTAAGGTGACTCAGGACTAACTGGGCCTGGGGGCACCTGGCCTGCGCTGGGGCGGTTCAACCTCCCCTCACAGACTCTCCATCTCCTCTCCTCTCCAAATCAGCTCTAGCTCCATGTGCGTGCAACCACTGTCTATATCTCCGGCTCCTCCTCCGCCCATTGGCTGGACTCTCTCACCTGACCCTCCCCGCAGGGCTGCTGGGTCAAGGGACTGCTTTCTCCCGCCAAATGCACTCTCCTCCTTCGCGGGCTTTTGCAACCACTATTTGCAAGCGCAACCTCCCGCTCTTTGGGGTGAATCAGGGGTCACGGCTACATATATATTAAACATGTAATGATGCTGTGGCTCTGAATGAACTGTTCCACACTCTGTAGTCATTTCGATTTCAGATACATTTTACTACAACAGATGTGTGTGTGAAGTGCATATTTTTTTCTATAATAAACAGGGACCTGAGTCCCTGGCAGATATATATTAATTATATTTTTTGCATACTTCTCAGGTGAGGGCAGCGGATAGATATGATTTAAATTGAGTAAGGGGTTAATATTAACTCATTGAAAGTACCTTGCACAGAAAAAAGGTGAGTGGGCTAGTGTAGCCATGTGTATTAACCCTGGTTGCATATATAAGTCACACGTGTGCGCTGTTCGTGACTGATGGTATATGGGGACGGATTGGGGGAGATATTGTTCATTTGATGGACCTTTGCGAAGGTGAAAAGTGGGCCAGCTTGAAAGCGGTGTATTAACCCTTGTTCCGTATGCAGGTCACGTGCTCACAGGTATACCAGACGTGACAAGGATCTTCTCTCTTCTTCCCCAAAATGGATTTAACAACTGTCTTTCCCCTCATCGTTCTATTCAGCTTTGTTCCCTCTCTCCCAGTGCCCACACCTCCAGCTCCTGATTGGAGCATGAAGGGTGTGATATAGAGATAGATATTATTTTTTTTCTCCTCAAAACTTATTTTCTCTAATAATTTAAGAGAATTTAAGAGAATTGGTGTAAAAGGAGGGGTAAGACACAAAGAAAAAAGGGGAAAAAAGAAAGAAGTATACATTGTGAAAAGTTAGAGAAAATTAGTGGGTAGGATAACACTGGCTCTCGTGAGTATTCGAACTGAAGTAAAACAAAAATGTTATTTACAGTACGGGAGCGCAAAGAACGCACATATAAAGTATTAGGTAAGATTGCATGCTTTTGTGTGGCTTTTTTATGATTAAGCATTTAAAACGAATATTCGCAGCTTAGCAAATATTTACCAAAAACTTGCTGAACTCATTCGCTCCATCTTTACCGATATCGTAACATGCTTTTTTTTGTCATTCTATTAACACACTAAAGATCAGCTAGTCATGCTTGAAACAAATGCCCAATGACAATTGATCAGATTACAACCCAAGATTGACAGCATTTACAATTCTAATAAAAGTTTTGATCTGGGGAGATGAGGAGAAAGTATTGCTGGTCTTCCTTCCCCTCCGCTGAGAAGAATGATCTTTTGTTAGCATAGTGGTGTAACTCATTCTCCCCTCCCTGTGGGAACGGAGTAATAGACAGAAAGCCCAGCTGACACCATTAATTACACTGAGGCGCTGCACAGTCGGAAGCATCCTCTGAGGCACTTTAACTCACTTTTTTTTTTGTAGAGAGAAGTACACAGTAGTGCCTTTTTCTTTAATGTTTATTGTTTCTCCAGTGCCTATCCTTGCTGACACCTGCACTTTTTCTGGTTCTTACTGTATATAGCGCTGTTTCCCCAACCCTATGGGAGATGTGGCGACTACTAAGTGTATGTGGTGCTTTACCTGCGGCTCACAGGAAGCCCGAACCTCCGCTACTGGGACCCTGGGGTGTACCTGGATCGTCAGTTGACAGCGCTTCCACCTGTGAGGGATCCTGACAGCGCCGGATAACCCCTTCACAGACCCAATGCCATAAGATCACACTGTGTATATAATAACAGGTTTACTGATATGCAAATGATGATACTATACTACATATAACTCAGGCCTCGCACAGCCTTACCCACACACAGTACACACTGTCCAACCACTTAGTCTGCACCCTGGTGAGAGTGGGCCTAACGTACTGAGATGCCCTGGGCACCTAACCAACCTGGTGTCCACAGTAGCCAAACCACCCGGGAATGTGTGAGCACTGCCCAGTGTGTATAGTTGTGCACTTGTTGAGAGTTGTAATACCTGCCGGATGCTCCAACACCTGGTACCACCAGCTGATGATAGAACCATCTGATCCAGCGCCGTCCGTGATGGTGTCCGCCTCCACATGGGGTGGTATCCAGCTGCAGGGTCCCACCGTGAAGATAGTCTCTAGACCTTGCGGTGGTGGTCTGGTCCCAGACCACAGGCCACCAGTGCTGTGCGGCGTCGCTGCTATATCCCTGATACTGATCAGCTAATGGGGTAGTGTCCCTGTCTGAGGGGCCTGATGACCCTGTAGCAGCCACAAGCTTACAGGGGATTCGGGGCATAATTTGGGCCTATCAGCGGGTCTCTGGCCTAGTGCATGGGCCACAGACACCCTTCACAACCTCACCTCTTTGTGTCCCAGCTCTGACAGAAGTTCGAGGTGTGAATGCACTAAATGTATCCACTGCAGAGCAGGAGATCCTCGCAGCCCTATTGACTGTTCTGTACTGACATGGTTCGTCGCCCCTATGCATTCTGTGGGCTGAAGTCCCCGCAGAGCACCCTCTGTAATGGCCACCGCTATGGTAGGGCTTCTGCGCATGCGCGATCTGAAATTGCCGTCACACTTCTGCGCATGCGCAAGATCACAACGTATGCGTGCGCTTATCAAGATGGCGGCCCCCGCTAGCCGGGTGTGCCGCAGAGTCCCGGGGCGCTCCCTACACTGCCCTCACACCACTTTGCCTACCGCCGAGTGTCCGCATACTCTGCCGGCGGCACCCTCGCTATCTGCAACTTCCCGGCCGTCGTGGAGGTAGGTGGGGCAGCCAAAGGGAATCCAGGAGGAACCTGGCCATGCATCATGATTTCCAAATAAAAATGTACAATTAATTTGTTTAAGTGCATGCCATTAACGTGCGTGTTGAAGTGATGTTTGGCATAGTTTTATTCATATCTTTACAATACAATAAAAGGTAACCTTTCAATAATCCAAAGTGGACTGGAAAAAAAAGTGTAATATCATGACAACACGAACTGCCATTGTTCCTAAAATAAATGTTAAATCTTTCAGTGGAGGACTTGCATGAGATTTTGACATTGATGGGATGCATTTTGAGCTTTTTGGGATTTTGAAAGCAAACATACAAAGTAAATCTATAAATAAATCACAAGGATTGGTCTATTTAAGGGATTCATAATGTGAAAAAAATGGTCTAGTTTGTTTTATATGTAGCCATGCCACCTGTGGCTACTAGTTTGCTTCCCTCTTGGCAGTAAACCTTGGTACTATCAGGTTACCAGTAGTTCTTATGGGGTTTCCCCCTCATGTTTGGTACTGCACTTGTGTGACAGCAGAGGGTGGTACATCCTGTTGTAGCTGGGACAATGGGGTGTCTGCCTTCTGGCTGTATTTAAGGGCAGGACCGCCCTAAAGTTGGGGTTGTTCCTTCCCCTCTGAGGAAGGCAGGTCACACGACTGGGAGCTTGAGATTGGAGCCTTCCCATGTGCTCTTCCCTCCGGGGGAGAGTGAGTGGGGACCATACCTATGCCTCAGCTAGGGAGGTGGGGAAGAGCTAGTATGGCTGTGAGTGCCCTTGGCCTGTAGTGACAGTTCAAGGACCATTATCAGTGATAGCTGACCTGACTGTATCCGGCAGAAGACTGCTGTGTAACTGTTACTGCAGAGTGTAGTAATAAACCGTTCCTGTTTTGCAATATACCGCCTGCCTGGTGCGTGACCTTACTGGGAGGAGAGGTAATAAGTTCTACCATGGGGGATCACCTTCAGTTCCTGGAGTCCACGGTAGATGGAGGCGCTGCACTGCTAAGGAGATATGTGGGGTATGAGCCCTAGAAGCCTGTTACTGTGTCCCCACTACCATCGGCAGACGACTCAGCCCTCCTGTTGCCAGCAGGTATATGCACCATACACCCTGTAATGGCCCCTATCTGCGATTGGGTGGGGGAAACACCATTACATATAGAACCAACTAGCTATACTATACACTATCCAGGGGTGCTCAACTCCAGCGCCCCACCCCCTACAAAGGTCAATCCCTTCTAAGGCACAGGGTGGGTCTCTGATTGAACCACCTGTGCTGAAGCAGGGATAGCCTGAAAACCTCACCTGTTTGGGGGGAGGGGGCGCTACCACTTTAGTTGTGTATTTTTCCAGAAGGTAAGTATACTGTATGTAGTGCATAATAAATGAGTACTTCAGTATAAGGTGATACCTCTTTTTATTTGGACTAACAATTTATGTCATAGGACAAACTTTCGAAAGTTCTCCTCTCATCCGCAGGTCACAATACTGATTAACAAAGGAATATATGGCTAAAACGGGTTAGGTGAACAGAGGAAAAAAAAAAAAAAAAAACACCAGAGATGTACCTTATCTACAGTACATCTGTTTCCCCCCCCCCCTTCTCTCAAACCTTTGTTTTAGACATAGATTCCTTTGTTAATCAGTATTGCTGACATGAGGAAGAGAGAACTCTCGGAAGCTTGTTCTATGACATAAATTGTTAGTCCAAATTAAAAAAAAAAGGTATCACCTAATACTGAAGTTCTCATTTATTCTGCACTATCGCAACTGGACTAACACGGCTATTTCCGTTGTATACTGTATATGATATACTATACACATATACTTACCGACTGAAAAAATACACAATTAAAGTGCATAAAATGACTGCCTCACAGTACCACAAAAATTGAAAGTATTGTACAAAAGAAGTTATTCTCTCTTTAAAGGTAACGGTTTTGAAGGGCTGACAACAGACATTTATTTAGTAATCATCAATTAATTTAAACCGTCAACATTAAGTTTAACTGATGGAGAAACACCAACATTAAAGATAAAAATTATTTATGTAACCCTGTTTCCCCCACCCAATCTCACGTAGGGCCTATCTCGAGGAAACTTTTGCTGGTTACTTCTTTGAGTGTGGTGCAAACCTGCTGGTAACAGCCCCCACCCCGAGTCTCCCGCATGGTGATATAGGGAATGACAGGACAGGCTTCTGGGGTCTTGCCCTAATCGTACTCACAGGTGCAGCGCCTCCATCTCTTGCAGCCCCCAGGTGTATGGGGAGAAGTCTCTGCAGGAGAATCTCTTTACCTTCTTCCCAATAGACTCCACTCTCAGGCCAGAAGTATAATAAAACACAGATCTCTTTATTCAGTTTATTTCTCTCTGGATCACAGCAGTGCACAGCTTACACTGAATACCTTCTCCTCTGTCAGGTTTTCACCTTTTGGATGTCCCTGGACCTTCACTCCTGGCCACCAGGAGCAGTCCTTGCTCTTCCCTTATTCCCTGATGGAATAAGAGGAAAGGATTTCCCTCCACTCCCCTAAGGGCCTCAAACTGCCAGAGCCCTAATAGCTTGGTTAGGGTAAACCAGTCTCTCTGAAAGGTAGAGATAACTGACTAAATTGAGATATGCAACTCCTTAAATCAGTTCCAGTAAGAACCAGCCCCCTGTCCCTGATTGGACAGCAGGCCTGACTGCCTACCTCCTCCTACTCACTGAGCTGCAAGTGATTACTCCTGGCAAACCTGCCCTTACCAGGGATTGCTGCCAGGAGGAAAACAGAATAATAGCCCAAAACCTGTCATATTCTCTAGCCTGCTGTACCCATGCTTGGCCACCAGGACTGCTGCCACTCTCAATGTCTTGTTCTAGCCTGCAGTACCTATACTTGTCCACCGGGATTGCTGCTGCTAAACTAAGGAACATTCCAGACTCTGATACCTGACACCTCTGCACCTGTGCTCACTCTCAGCCTGCATATATAAACCTCCCTTTCCTGTTCCTCCCTTGCCTCTGTTTCAAGTCAGACTCCTATTCACATGCCTCTGATCCTCATCTGTTCCTGTATTTGAGTCTGTTCGCAGTAAAGGCCCTTGCTGGTAATCTGGCTTGTCCTTGTTTGTTCCCGTTCTCAGTCCCTGCTCCCAGACCTGTCCCTGCTCGCCTGTCCTGTTCCAGTCTCCTCGTTGCCGACCCCTACTTGTTACCTGACTTCGCTACCTGCCACCTGCCTCGGACCCCTGCTTGTTACCTGACTTTGCTATCTGCCGCCTGCCTCTGATCTCTGCCTGTGACCCCTACTATGCTCCTGCTGTTCCGGCCACCGAGATCCTACCCGCCACAGGAGTCTCCCGTGACAGAAAACAGAGGCCACTTCTGGATCTCGCTGGAACAGATTCTCTACCTTCCTGCTTCAGCAGACCCCATCTGCTTGGAGGAAGATAAGTACTTTTTTTTGTTGTTTTTTGAAATCCCAGTTGGGATTCTGAAGGTTTTGTTGCTGCAAAGGTTTCTGCAGGGCTTTTTGTGCCACTTTCTCCCTGAGAAGAATTCCCATTTACAAAAAAAAAAAAAAAGCCCTCCCTGCAGTACCTGTTTTTGCCATTTTCAGACTTTCATTACCTGGACAAGAATTGTCTCTGCATTGTGGGTGGGCCACTGCAGATTTTCAGACTCACATTTCTATTTAAGACGGTTACCTTGATTTACTGCTTTCCCTGGTTGGACCACTGCTGTTCACAGGGTCCCCATTTCAAAAAAGACAAAAGTGCTCCCATTATTTTGTTACTGCATGCTGTGATTTTCTTGCAATCTGTAGTTCTTCCTATGATTGGTTCTAAGGTTTCAGGTTTACCTGCAAGTTCCCCTAAAGTTTGTTTCTCTGCAACCTGTAATATCCCTATGCCTGATATCTAAAGTTTCAGATTTAACTGCAGGTTCTCTCTGTCTGATATTCCTATGTCTGATGTCAAAAGTTTTGGATCTAACTGCAAGTTTTCTCTGTAGTCGTTTCCTGCTGTCTATGATATTTCTATGCCTGATTTCTAAAGATTCAGATTTAACTGCAGATTTTTCTCTGTCTATATGATATCCCTACACCTGATGTGTAAAAGTTTCAGATTTGGAGGCGCATGCGCGAGGGCTAGGGGAATGGATGCGTGAGAAGAGAGCTCCTTCCTACCTCGGCAGTTTAACAGCAATTAAAACACGCAAAAAACAGTGTCTACACTCCAAAAAAATGGAAAAATACAAATCGGAACCCACAGTCTAAAGCAAAACCGAGCAAAACCAAGGCCGTTCTAACGACTTATTTCAATAAGTCTGACCCGGCTTGCACGCACAGAGCGGGACCCTCTCCGCCGCATGCAAGTTCAGAGTCGGAGGAAGACTCCAATATGGGGGAAAGTTCAGAACCCCGGTCCACGGAGGCGATGACCCGAAAGATTATGAGAGAGTTCTGCAATGAACTTAAATCATACATGCACACAGAACTCGCTGACCTCCGCAGGGACATTAATGGAATTGGCGCCAGAACTGATGAAGTAGAAACCCGGTTAGATGCTACTATAAAAGCGGTCCGCAAAAACGAAAAGGTGACTTCCAATCTGCAGGCACAAATTAATGAACTTGCCATTAAACAGGACGATGCGGAAAATCGGGACCGCAGAAATAACATCAGGGTGAGGGGGGTCCCCGAAGAAATCGGAGACCCTGAAGAATTCCTTACAAACTGGCTGACGAGCCTGTTCCCTGATAGGCCTGAAGCAGATCTTCACCTTGACAGGTGTCATAGGGCCCTCAGGTCAAAACCTCAGCCGAACGACCCCCCAAGGGACATCATTGCACGCCTGCACTTCTTTAGAATAACGGAGGCAGTGTGCTAAATTGCGCGTGCCAAGGGCTCGGTGGAGTTTGAAGGAATCAAACTCCTAATATTCCAAGACCTCTCGCCAACTACCCTACTCAAACGCAAAACCCTTACTCCGGTCACCAGGCTCCTGCGAGACAAAGGTATCAGGTACCGTTGGGTATTCCCCTTCGGCCTCCTGGTCCTAAAGAATGGCACGGCACATACCCTGCGCAACCCCGAAGACCAGGACCGGTTCCTGCTGAAGCTGGGCCTGAAAGAACAGATCTCTCACCTGTCCGACGCAGAAGCAGCCTCCCCTGAGCCGAGCTGGAGCCGAGTGACACGCCAACGCAGCAAGTAACGAGATAAGTCCCTCAATTGAAGTCCGTCACGGTCCACTTAAGCCTTAAAAGGGCAACGCCACTGGACTGTGCGTTTGTCCAAGAAAGTTGTTGATAAAGTTGGGTTCTTCAAGCGTCTGGCTCGGAACGGCGGCCATCTTGCTATCCCTGCAGGTCCATTCTACACACCGAGACGATCGGCGGCCATCTTGGAAGTCCCTGGCAGCACTCCTATACAGAGCGGCCCAGAAAGAGGGGGCTCCCTCCACTCCCAGCACAGGGCCCGCCTGACGGACCTCGCTTCCACGGACGACGCGGCCGCCCCTCGCCTCCTGCCCCCATACGTGCACCCTGCTGCCCCCGCCCTGCGAGAAGCTGAGCCTGTGGTAACATAAGGACGCCATCGCAGAGGATCTCCTGCTGTCCCCAGCGAGAGGGGGGTCATGGACGAGCCCACACCTGAAGTGACCGTACTGAGTCCTGTTGGGGGGGGAGGGGGGGATGATGTGCTGCGTATGAAACATATAGGTGGGGGCGGCGGGGCTGTAGGAAGGTTCACCAAGATATCGAGGGAAGAAGATCAGGATATCGCTACCCTCTAGTCCATGTAATAGTATAATTATTATATAATGTATGCAATACAGAGTGCGGCAACCAGTAAGAGCTGGATATCCTAGACCTTGCCCACTCGCCTAGTGATGCCCACCCTATCAATAGATACTTGAGGGGTCCACAGCCGAAACCCCCATTGCCTATCTTTCCCCACAAGCTAGCTGCTTAAGCAACAGGATGCCGTCTCTGTAGCCCAGAAACTCAAAATCAATCTTACCCAACTGTCCCATGGTTCCCCTTACCCCAAACATAACGGTTAAAAGGTTACTCATATCAAGGTTGAAGAAAAAAAAAAAAAAAAAAAAGAAAGACACAAAGTTCACACTGGTTATTTTTCCTAAAAATGTCGAGGGGAGGGTCTGACTGTCTTACTCCAGGACACGCCACAAAGTCCTTTGGGAGGAGCATGCCCAGAATAGCATGGGCAGCTGTACAAGGAGTGCAGATAATTGCTTACAATTTGCCCTCCCAAAGGCAAGAGGTCCACAGAGGTCTATGACCTCCACTGGATCTTCACAGTTGTTTCTGTCGTTATTGTCTTTTGTCTCCTTCCCCCTCCCTCCCCTTCCTGCCGGATTGCCACGATATCCGACCGAAGTAGACGCACATCTCGGTGACTTCCTCGAACCCAGGACAATGGATGTAAAGGTAAATGGCACCACACCTCACCTCACCCCACAGATGCTAATCACAATAGTTCTCCAAACCACCTCGTCATGGGGTTGATTATTTTGTCCCATAATGTAAAAGGCCTGAACAGCCCGAACAAGAGAAAGGTAGCGTGCACAGATTACCATAGAAGGCAGGCGGATATTATCCTAGTCCAGGAAACACACTTTAGCTCTAAGAACACACCGAAATACCTCGACAAGCACTTCCGACAATTTTATACCTCATCCTCTACCAAAAAAAGCAAGGGGTAGCAATCATCTTTCATAATAAATGCCCATTCCAGATGGAGAAAACCTTCAAAGACAAAGAGGGCAGATACCTAATCCTGTTAGGCACTATAAATGGCCAAACACTTACATTAGCTACATTATATGCCCCCAATAACCAAGATCCACAATTTTTCACGACCTTTTTCAATAAATTGCATACAGTTGCCCAAGGACCAATAGTCGTAGCAGGTGACTTCAACTTAGCTCTTAATACTAAACTCGATAGATCGGGCCCAGCACAGCGTTATCCCAAGGCTACTCCAAAGGCCCTACGCAGGGGTTTATCAAAGAATCACCTATTAGATATATGGCGAGAACAGCACCCTAATGATAGGGATTACACCTTCTTTTCACATCCACACTCAACATATAGCAGAATCGACTACTTCTTTATCTCTAGCAGACTGGTTCCAAAGATCTCCCATTCAGGGATCCATGATATTTCATGGTCAGATCACGCATCTATAGAGCTGAGATGCACACAGTTAACCCTAGATAGACCGGGAACAAATTGGAAACTGAACGAATCCCTTCTGAAAGACCCGGGATTCTCTCAGTTCATCGCAGACGAAATAACACAATATTTTGAGAACAACACAGGCTCAGTAGATTCTCAGCTATCCCTTTGGGAGGCCCACAAGGCGACCCTGAGAGGGGTTTTAATTGTACTAGCCTCCAGAAAGGAAAAAAATAAGAACTGCCAAGATCCGATTGTTACAATCTAAATTAAAACAGCTTTCAGATGATCATAAACAAACCCACAATCCCAGTATCCTTAAAAAACTGAAAGATGTTCAAATCGAGCTCAATCTGTTGTTAACCTCCCAGGCTGACACTTCATTGAATTGGTCAAAGAGGATGTTTTTTGATAAAGCGAACAAGCCAGATACTATGCTTGCGAACAAATTAAGATCCAAAACCCCAAACTATAACATTCAGGCCATTAGGAATAAAGCAGGTGTCATTTCAGGTAACCCTAAAGTCATTGTAGAAGAATTCAAAAGGTACTACAAAAATCTCTATAATGGGGATAAAATAGCGCATAACCTTCAGACAGATAGAGCACGGGGAAATTTCCTCGCCAACTCTAACCTAACGAAACTGACGGCAGAGTAGAGAGAGGTTTTGGGCAGAGATTTTACTTTAGAAGTAATTTCTCTAGTTATTAAGAACCTGAAGCCGTCGAAGGCTCCAGGGCCTGACGGCTTCTCAGGCCTATATTATAAAAAATATAGTGAAGTATTAGCCCCTTACCTGTTCAAAGTATTTAACACAGTTTTGGCGGGCAGCCCCTTCCCCGAACATATGCTCCAAGCGTCGATATCAATAATCCATAAACCAGGAAAGGATCCCCTAGATTGTAAGAGTTATAGGCCCATCTCACTCATCAATACGGACATCAAAATATACGCTAAATTAATTGCCAACCGTTTAAGTCAGATCCTACCTAGACTAATTCACCCAGATCAGGTCGGCTTTGTTAAAGATAGACAAGCGACCGATAACATCCGACGAATCATCGATCTGCTTGAAATAGCCAATTCCAACAAAGTAAAAGTTATGGTGTTAAGTCTAGATGCCGAAAAGGCGTTTGATAGGATCGACTGGGCATATTTGAAGGACACGCTTGGAGCATTTGGTTTCGATAGTCAATTAATCACAGCCATAATGGCACAATACGCAGGCCCAACAGCCAGAGTGACCCACCAAGGGTTCCCTTCGGATCCCTTCAAGATCAGAAGTGGAACAAGGCAGGGTTGCCCCCTATCCCCCCTGCTCTTCGCCATGTGCATGGAGCCCCTCGCGGCCCAAGTAAGAGATAACCCGGATATTTCGGGGATTAAAATCGGCACCCAAACCCACAAATTAGCCCTATATGCGGACGATGTCCTTATGATTTTGTCCAAGCCCCTCACCTCTCTCCCCAATCTCTTCAGCTTACTGGACAAATTTAACAAAATATTAGGGTTCAAGATCAACCAAACAAAATCAGAGGTCTTAAACATCACAATCCCGAAAGCTGAGGAAAAGCTTATATCACTTAACTTCAACTTCCGGTGGCAAGTTAATGCGATCAAATATCTGGGGGTCTTCATTACCCGTACCTTCCGGGAAATATACAAAGCTAACTACCCCAAGCTCATTCAAACCCTGAGAGAAGATCTAAGGCGCTGGTCAAAATGTAATATACCTTGGATAGGCAAAATATACAGCATAAAGATGAATTTACTCCCACGTATTTTATACCTGTTCCAAACACTCCCAGTACCCCTACATTTGGCAGAAATTAACAAGTTACAAGCCACCTTATCCAAATTTATATGGGGGGGTAAAAAGGCACGAATTAACAAACAAAAACTATTGAAACAACTGACAGAAGGTGGCTTGGCAGTACCTTGCTTGGTATCATATTACAGAGCGGCCCAATTATGTAAAATCTCTCAATGGCACACAAACCCCGATTCGAAAAGATGAGTAGCAATCGAGAACACGGCCTGCTCCCCACTGGAGTTGAGCCAACTGATGCGGACCCCAAAAGTAGCTAGATTAAAAGCTATACCACAGCCGCTATCCTCAATGACCAATTCGCTGGCAGTCTGGGACGCTGTAAAACTCAAATGAGGCCTTACCACCAAAAATACATTGATGACACCCCTTTGGGGGAGCCCACACTTTGCTCCAGGCCTAGATAGTGCAAACTTTATAATTTGGAAACACAATCATATCTCAAGATTTAAGGATCTGGAGGGAGGAGACAACAAAATTCTAACTTTTGACCAAATCAGAATAGATACAAAGATCCCGCACTCTGAATTCTTTAGGTACCTCCAGATCAGAGCATTTTATAACAAAACCAGCCCACATCCCCCATTAACAATATTTGAACAGCTCTGTCTTAAAGAGACACAAACTAAAGGACTCACATCGCAGATGTATAGAGAAGTGGTCGGTTCAGCAGCCAAGGTCACAAGAAAATTAGGTTACATGTTACAATGGGAAGCAGATCTCGGTGAGACTATCGATGAAGACTCGTGGACGCAGATAGCAACAGCAGCTGCCAAGAGTTCAATATGTACAACATTGAAGGAGAACGCATATAAAGTCCTGATGAGGTGGTATCTGACCCCACTCAAAATATCAAAATTTTCCAAAGGAATCTCCCCACTGTGCCCTCGACAGTGTGGAGAACCGGCGGATCTGTTATATATGCTGTGGTCCTGCCCTCGGCTTGCCCCGTTATGGCACACAATCAGAGATTGGCTTGAGAGGATTTTGGGCCTCAAAATTCCATTTGACCCAGGTAGAGCCCATGGGGGAATCTCAAAATCAGACCTGAAACTTATTGCTCACTTTGCAACAGCAGCGAGGTGTGAGATCGCAGCTTTATGGAAACAACGAGAAATCCCATTAATTTCCAAGATTCGAAACAAAATTTGGTTCGTCTGCCAGATGGAGAAGTTAACAAGTTTAGTTAACGACTCTGGCGATAATTTTCTAAAAGTCTGGTCACCATGGCTGGCACAGACAGACATCCCAGGGGTAGTAAGATCCACAATTTTGCTTTGATAATGCTATAATGGGTTCTCCTATAATGCGGTATCAGATAGGAACTCCAGAAAGGCCCATTCACATATAATACCCACAGGATCCAACAGAGAAAATTCACATCCTAGGCAATTATTGTTAACAGTACTCACCCGAAGACTCGAGGTGGACTCGTGGCAATCTGGCGTTCCCTCCCCCCCCCCCCACCTCATCCCTACCGCTCCCATTTTTATATAAGTTATTTATTTTTTATTATTTTTTAATATTCACGGTCACAATGTTATTGATATGAAAAGTATCACAGTCATTATGCAGATCTATTCTTGAAAATGCATTACACAATTTTTGATCCGGCATTGTATTATGGCTGTAACACACCTGTAAAACCAATAAAAAGGAAAAGTTAAAAAAAAAAGTTTCAGATTTTACTGCAGGGTTCTCTGTCTGATATCCCTACGCCTGATATCTAAAGTTTCAGATTTAACTGCAGGTTTCTCTGTTTATGTTTTTTCCTTGTGTAGTCAGGTCAACCCTCTCACCTTGCGACCCCCATCACCTCCGTGGCTAGGATCGATGGCGGGTGCTGCCGGATGCAAGCGGCAGACCCGACGGCCATTCCGGAGGGTGGGTGCCGAGCAGGGAGCGCTCCGGTGCGCTGGGGATCTTCGGCGAACTCCCGTGCAGGGCGCCACTATGTTGCGCAAGTTTGCGCATGCGCGGTAAACCCCCGGCGGCCCGACAGAGTCGCGCATGCGCAGGGCTAGCTAGCCAGTTATGGCAGGCCTTAGGAAGTCGCGCGAGCGTGAGAATAGGCAGGGAAAGGTTGAGGCGGCCCCAAAATGTTCGCGCATGCGCAGGAGAGGCGCATACGCGGCCCCAATGTGTTTCTAGCCTCCCCGGGACTACAACTCCCGTGGGGCACAGCGAAGCAGGCACCAGGTGCCTCATAGGAGCTAATAGGGCTGCAGGATTGCGCTGGGACAGAAAGGATACATTTCGCGGGCTTGCAGCACGTTAGTAGTTGGAGCTGGGGAGCTGTGAGGGAAGGAAGGGTTCAGGGAGCGAGTGCAGCTCCTGCACCCAGATAGGTACCCACATTACAGGTAGGCCCCAACTCCCCACCAGTTAGTGGGTAATAAGGGACGGCCCAAGATAGGGACGCTGCCCTTAGTGTCCGTGTGCTGTCTTGTCAGGGTCACGGCTGTCAGTGCCGTGAGGTCTGACAGGCAGGCACAGTGTTGTGCAGCACGTTGGCTGCAAGCATCCAGTGGGTCACAGCTTGTTGCTGCAGGCGCTGGGACCAGTTAGTTAATAGTGAGGCAGAGGGGACTTGGGTAGTACGGGAGGAGGTAGTGCGGGTGCAGGGGGTCAGGGACCCCTGCATAAGATAGGCTACCCCGTAGGCCCTAGGAGTTTTCCCCAAAGCCATTACAGGTTGCTGTGCTGTAGGGACGGCCTATAGTATAGCGCGTGTCACGTAGTGCCAGTGATAGACAGGGACACAGTGGATGCTGCGTTCCTGCTGAAAGGAGACTTGGGTTCAAGTCTGCGCCCCAGAGACAAAGACTATCTTTAGGGTGGGATCGCCCCGGGCGGACCCCAAGCAAGGATCCACCGGATCAGACGGGATCACCGGTTGACAGATCCTTTGCGAATTCCTCAGAAAACAAAAAGTCGCCATCTGCGCAGTCACTTCTAAAGTGATTAAACATATTTAGGTGAGTAAATTACGGTATATAGAAGAACGAATTAACAATTAAACACTATGTAGGAAGTGAATAGTAACGCACACTTTGTTAAAACTGTAATCCATCTTTAGCAAAATGTCATTGCCAATGAATAAATCTTGACAGGAAAGCAATGTGAAAACACAAAGCTAATAAATGCATTTTCACTGGCCAATTGAAAAAAATTACATATTTGTTATCTTTGTATCTAAGTTGGTGTTACTGTGTTGATCAAGGTTAGACTATTTTGAGCAATTTTCAACTTGGTCATTACCGAAAACGTTACAATAAGTGACTATGTGCTATCAAAGTGTCCAGTAGTGTTCATGTTGGGAAGATTTAGTATATTTCTAAAGCCTTTCTGCAATGCACGATACCATAGTCCTGGGATGTCCTACTGATCTGGATGAGTGGCCCCATTCAAGAACCTTTTTACGATGTAGGGAAGAGGTGAAAAGGCGACCCTCAGGAACCGTAAGACCTGTTGAAGTACAATGTCCCTAAGAGCGTTAAAACGTAGTAGCAGAAAGAATACATTTGGATGGGAGAATAGATTTTAGCTGGTCCTCAGATTTTTCATCCAGGGAGAATTGACGAGAAAGGGCGTCCGCTTTGACGTTTTTGGTTCCAGGGAGATAGGAAATTATGAAGTTAAATCTTGAAAGGAAGAGTGACCATCTGGCTTGACGGGCTCCCAGGCGACGTGCTCCTTCAATGTATATGAGATTTTTGTGATCTGGCAGAATCGTTATGGCATCCTCCGTACCTTCCAGAAGGTGTCTCCAGAAGGTGTCTCCATTCCTAAAGTGCTAGTTTCATGGCCAAGAGTTCACGGTTGCCGATATCGTAATTACATTCTGCTGAAGAATTTTTTTTAGAAAAGAAGGCACAGGGGTGCAACCTGGAATGCGGATTCCTCCTCTGGAAAACAACAGAGCCAACTCTGACATCCGATGCATCACCTTCGAGGGTGAATGGAAGTTTGAGATCAGGATGAATAAGGATTGGGGCGGAAACAAACGCCTTCTTTAAGCGTGCAAAAGACTGGATCGCTGTGGATGACCAAGAAGTGGGATCTGCTCCTTTCTTAATGCCGTGAGAGGGGCCACCAAGGCAGACAAATTCTGAATAAACCTGCGATAATAGTTAGAAAATCCCAGGATGCGTTGAAAAGCTTTGAGAGTGGTGGGTTGAGGCCAGTCCAAGATTGCTTTGACCTTGGCAGGGTCCATGGTAAGGCCAGTATTAAAGATGATGTATCCTAAGAGAAAAAAAAAAAACCAGTAGAAGCTTGATGAAAATGAAATTTTTCGAGTTTGGCGAATAACCGGTTTTCCCGTAAACAAAGGAGTACTTGTTTCACGTGGCCCACATATTCCTGTCTGGATTTAGAAAAAAATCAAGATGTTGTCCAAGTAGATGATTACGAAAGAATTGAGTAGGTCCCTAAAAATTTCATTGACAAAGTCCTGAAACACGGCTGGGGCATTACAAAGACCAAACGGCATGACCAGGTATTCATAATGTCCATCTCTGGTATTGAACGCGTTTTTCCATTCGTCACCCTGACGGATCCTAATAAGATTATAGGCCCCGCGCAAGTCCAACTTGGAAAAAATATTAGCGCCTTGTAGGAGGTCGAAGAGCGCCGATATGAGAGGAAGTGGGTAACGATTTTTAATAGTAATGTTATTAAGACCCCGGTAATCAATGCATGGGTGTAAAAGCCCGTCTTTCTTCTTCACAAAGAAAAATCCAGCACCGGCTGGAGAGTTGGATTTTCGGATGAATCCTCTCTGTAGGTTCTCGGCAATGTATTCCTTCATGGCCTTGGTCTCGAGCATCGATAGCGGGTAAGAAGTACCTCTGGGAGGTGTGGTACAGGGAAGCAACTCAATGGGGCAATCGAAGGGACGATGCAGAGGCAGTACATTGGACTTGACTATCAAAAATGTCCCTGAACTCGGCATACTCCTCTGGCAGTTGTACCCTTTCCTTCTCCTCGGACATGGTGGTTCCGCAAATACTACTGGATTCTACAATGCAGTTCTTGGTACAGAAGAGCCCCCATTGAATGGGTTCTTTGTTTAATAAGTTTACCTGGGGATTGTGAATTTGTAACCAGGGAAGCCCAAGGATCACTCCAATAGATGGTGTGTGAATATCGTTAAGCTGAATCTTCTCTAAAGTGATCATTCCCAGTCTTATGATGAAGAGTCTCAGTCTCCAAAGAGATGAAGGCAGTTTGAAGCGGTCTTCCATCAATAGCTTCAAGGGCAACCGGGTTTTCCTTGCATTTGAGAGGAATATGATGGCGTTCCGCAAATTCTTGATCTATGAAATTGCCACCGGAACCTGAGTCAAGGAAAGTGAGCGTAGAAACAAGAAACCCGTCTCCAGACAGAGTGATGGGAAGAAGGACCCTAGTGGGATTATCAGCAGATATGGGGGAGACAGAAAGCGTTCCAATGAGATTCCCCTGGATCTCATGGGAACCTCGCACTTCCTGACTTATTGGGACAGAAATAGGCAAAATGTCCAGAGTTTCCACAATAGAGACATAGTCTGGCGTTCCTACGACGTTGCTTCTCAGACCTAGAAAGGCTAGTACCCCCCCAATTGCATTGGTTCGGAAGTATCTATCGGTTGTGACTCCGACGTGCTCACCTGGACCGGAGTTGTCCGGTGTGTGGTAGATCGATTGTACCCCCTCTCCGACCTCCATTCCTGAAGGCGGTGGGGTCCACTGTGATGCAAACGTGATAAGGTCCTCCAGGTTGGTAGGGCGATCGTGAGTAGCCAATTCATCTTTCAGGGCTTCGGAGAGCCCCTGCCAGAAAGCAGCTGACAATGATTCATCATTCCAACCCATCTCTGCGGCAATGGTCCTGAATTAGAGTGCATATCTTGCAACTGGGCGGTTACCTTGGGAAATATGGAATAAGGCAGAAGCAGCAGATACCTTAAGGCCAGGTTGTATCGAACCCCCTACGGAACTCTCTGGTGATGGCTCCGATGTCGTGTGAGACCTCTGTTCCCAGATGGGAGAAGTCCAGGCAAGTGAATCATCTGTAAGAAGAGAAATTATATACGCCACTTTGGGGCGTGGAGAGGTAAAGCAGGAGGAATTCATCTCGAACTGAATGAAACATTGATTTAGGAACCCCCGGCATTCATGGGGATCTCCTACATAGCGGTTAGGGGTAAGCAGCCGGGGCTCGGAAAAAGAATATGGAGATAACATAGGAGCAGGCACAATACCAGGAGCAACAAGGATAGGAGCAGATCGAAGTTCTTGTAGACAGAGAGAAAAAGACCTGAAATTCTCCTGGAGGGTGCACATATGTTGGTCACTCGCATCACCGACGTCAGAGCGGGAACGAAGTCGGGGGCGGGCCCTGAGGGAAGACTGGCAGATAGCGCTCTGTCCGCGCGCCAGAGCGGGGGCGGAGTCCGGAGGCGGGACGAGCCAATCGCGCACTGTCCGAGCGCGTGCGCGCGTAGGAAGGCCGCCGCAATGTTGCGCATCCTGGGCGTCTCAAGAGGTTGAAGGGAAGGTATGATATGATGAGTTTAAGCCGCCAGGATGGCGAATCCTCACAATATGGACATTTTAACTGAGAGGGTATTAACCCTCCGGCACTACACAATCATGTGATCGTGGCATCATCTTCCTCTTCCTGTCAAACCACCTTGTCCTGAGCGTAATCTCCTCCACAAAAACAAGCAAATAGAATGACAAAGCTACTACGCCATGGGGCCCCTGAGGTGCCAGACGCCATGATGTACGTTAAACTGCATCCAAAGAGTTAAAAGCATATACTAGTTAGGAAGAGGAGTACATCATCATCCCTATAAAGGAAAAAGGAATCAGCAGCCAAAGCACATTTAACACAACCTGATTATCCATCAGATATTGCATTGATGCTTCCTATAGTTCCACAGACTGAATCCACTGGGCCAAGAAGCCAACACATAGCCACAGCTACAGGAGGTGAGAAACCCAGAAACGTGAGGGCCCAAAGGCAGGAAACCCATATAAGAGCAGAATATTAAGTGTGTATGTATGTATGTATGTATGTATGTATGTATGTATGTATGTGTATATATATATATATATATATATATATATATATATATATATATATAAATATATATATATATATAAATAAATATCCTGGCTGTGCTCAAAGCTGTGACCATGCAGCAAGCTTAAGCCTATAGGGAACCATGTTAAAAATGGTTTTTGAAGCAAAAAGTGGCACTGTGTGCTCATTTGCATGTCATTTCCCAGAATCCCTTGCTGCAGTGGAAGTGCTGTGTGATAATAGTGAAAGGCGGGGTTGCAGACCTACCTTAGACATGAAAATGAGCATACAGTTGTATTTCCATTTGCTATATGCTTTGCTGTGGAGGGTTGTTGTCACTTTTTTTTACTCACCATAACTTAACTAAGTATATATATATACACACACACACACACACACACACACACACACACACACACACACACACACACACACACACACACACACACACACACACACACACACACACACACACACACACACACACACACACACACACACACACACCTCATTACAATACACAGCTTCTCCAAAATAATGCAGAACTTTCACAACAGTCCCTCTCTGGGATGCTCTGGCTCTAAGGCCGGTTCTATACTGCGTGCGCGGCAGTTTTAGTTGGCTGAGGTTAGTCAGCCATTCTATAATGGTGCCGTGCGCGCGCATAGCAGGGTGCGTGGAACCGGCAGACAGGGAGGAAGATGGAAAAAATTAAGAATTTGCGCCGCTACCGCCGCTGAAATGTATGTATACGTGTGTATATGTATGTGTGTTTGTACAATGTTATTAAAAAACTATTCAAGTATTCATTTATTTCAAAACTTATTTAAACACACACACACACACACCACACAGTACCTCACTCGCGCACAGTATACACACAAAGTGTGCGGCATGTGCTCGCGCCTTCGCCTAGGCACGGCCGCACACAGTATATAACGAGCCTTACTCATCCTTCTTGCATGTTGGTTTCATAGAAGTGTTTGAACTGAAGTCAAACACACAGTACAGTTTAAGTGTCCTATTGTGTGCAGATTAAAGTGAAGTATCAAGTGGAAAATCTGCATTGTTCTAAAAAAACACCACTGCTACATGAGGGGCCTCCAACAAATTGCAGCAATGGTATTAGTGTATACCTATTGTTTGTGATGCACCATAAAATGAAACCCCCACCAAACTGATCACCAGGATCACTACAGAGCTCAACCTCTTAGTGCCAGAGTGACATGCAATCCACTGCAAATGTGCGTTAGCCCCTCTAGCCTTGGAGAACCTCCTCTCCCTCAATTATTCCCACTAATCTCCCTTCCCTCCACCCCACCCTCCCTATTTACCCCCATTCCTGCCACTAATTCCCCATTAGCCCAAATACACCTTCCCCATGTCCCCCCCCCCATAGGTCCATTCATACGCATCAACGACCTTTCTTTCCTTTAGTCCCCCCTAAACTCTCTCCAGTTCACCTCCTACTCTCCCTAGACATGCCTAATACCACCCCCAAGTAAATCACCAATCCACCCTTCTATCTCCGCAGAGCTCTTTACTTTTGGTGGTTTGGTCCTGCTCTGTGCTTTATGGTTGACATCTATACTACTGCACTGCTTTTCTAAAGTGTCGGAGCTAGGCCGCTGCGGCTAATTACCGCAGAGCATCACAAAGTTACACCTCATAATTCTCTGTTGCATATGGCACCCCTTAGAGCAGTGTTTCCCAACGTTATTCCTCAGGGAACCCCAACAGGTCAGGTCTTAAGGATATCCCTGCTCCAGCACAGGTGGGTCAATCAGCAGCTCAGTCATTTTGGCTTTTTGGATATCCTTAAGACCTGACCTGCTGGGGTTCCATGAGGACTGGAGTTGGGAAACACTGCTTTAAAGCAACAGACTTGTGTGGGGCTGGAGAAGAACAGGGCTAAATTCACTGGGTGTTAGAAAAAGTAGATAGTTCAACAACCAAAGGGAACCAGCTTGATAGAAATTCTGTGCGTGCAACTCAAACTTCTTGCCATGATTCATTCATAAAGTGCCAACCTGTTACATAGCACAGTGCAATGGGGGGTACAAATACTGTGATCTAAAATACAAAAACAACACATGGATTACATCTTCCTAACTTTAGTTCAAAAACTAGAAATTGCAAGCAATTGGATCACCAAAACAAAATTATTTAAAAGGGCAGTCCGTCCTTGGCTAAAGTGAATTTAGGACAGTGGGATTATTAATATGTTAAATGTAATTTGACAGTTTTACAAAATAATCTGACATTTTCCAAATCCATTTTCTTTTCAAAATGGTAATTTCTCCAGCAAAGCTCGGGCAGAGGTAACAATCTTTAGCTACTGTCTTTAGGTGATAAGCCTGTCTGTCCTAAAAACTAGGAGGTGCATTGTTGTTTGTGTGTTTAATAATTAAGAAGCCATTCTAAATCAACTAAATAAACATAAGTATCTGATATGCTTGAATTCGAAACGAAACATTTGTAACACGCTACCCAATAATTAAATTGTTAGTTAAAGGGTAATTGAATCTTTAAAAGCAAGCCAATTACACCTATTAATCAAAATGACCTGCTACATGTCTCTATAAAGCACCATCAAATATGGTTTATCCTGGGGGGTGTTCATCTCAAAGGGACTTAAATCCGACCTACTTAACCAATTACATACCTCCCATTCAAAAACCCATCATGAGTACTATCCCTAACTCTTGATTCTTAAGAGTGGTAAGGTCAGTGAAAAAAAAAAAAATGAATACAAAGATCAATATTGGTAGGGATATTATGCCTTGTCATTTTTTTGGTTGTCAGTCCTGCTCTCTCACTCCGGGTCGCTCGTGTGCATGCACCCCCCGCACCTCCCTCTCCTGAGCAGTCCCTGACTCTCTCTCTCTGCATTACTGGAGTACAACCTGCAGCTCTTCCCTCCTCCCCCTCCCAGTCCTGCTGGCCTCCCCCTCCTGCCAGGCGCAGGCGCAGCTCTCAGCCTCGGCTCTCATCGGCACAGCTCGGCTATTTCCGCCTCTTTGTTTTAAACTCCAGCCGGAATTTTTTTTTTTCCTCTTCATTTTTGGTCTTTTTTTTGGTGTTGGGGGGGAACTCAGAGGGAACCTGGGAGACCCCCCCCCCGTTTCCCTCCCCCCTCCACAGTGCTTTTGCACCCGCAGTAACCCCCTCCCCCTTGGCTTCCCCAGTTGCACAGACACACACACCAAGGTTTCTCTTCTCCTTCTGCCCTGTGTGTCTGTGCTCTGCCCGGTGGAGAAACCCCCCTCCCCTCCAGCAACCAGCAGCGCCTTCATCTCCAGAGACACACAACACAACACACATCAACTACAGCAGCAGGATCCTTTCAACAATAAGAACTGCAGCAGCAGCAGGTCAGTGCTTGGGTCCCCCCCCCCCCCCTGTATGGAGAGAGGGAACAGGGGACACTGTAAATCTGATGCATGGGAAGTGGGGGATATGGATAGGATCATCATGACCCCTCTCATATAGCAGATCTACTTGTTTCTCCTCTCATGCCTTTCTACATATGAGCAGATTTGCTCTTCTGTTTCTCAGACAACTCAACCACACTACAGCCCTACATGCCTCTCTACTCAGTCAAAATGTTCTCCTCTGATAGATCCATCCTGTTCTTCCTTCCATACCTTCCACCCTTTCTCATTTCACAGTCTGTCTGAGACCCCCAGGCTCATGGCCTCCAGGTCTTTCTGCCTCCCACTCCCATTAAGCCCTGCTGCTGCTCTCATGTGTCTTTTATGTGTGTTTACCCCCTGTGAATGTCGACTTAGGGTATTGCAGCTTGGGAAATGATCTGCCCTTTTCATGATCTCTCATTTCCATGCTTCCCTTTAAACATTGTCTATTTCTCTGTTGCCCTTCTTGCTTTATCCCAGTGTCTCTCTTAGTGTGTATTCTGATTTCTCACTAAGTCCCCTTGTTTCTCATTGCTCAACCAATTTACTCTATCCCCCTTTTGCACTCTCTTTCCACCTTTTGAGCTTTTTGTCCCTCCGTTTCCCCCCTTTGGCTCTTTTAGGGGGTTATTCAAGCCTTGCAGCAGCTGATTGAAGAAACTCAAATTCAAGTTGATAGGAGTTTTTGCTTCAGGACTTATAGAATAGGCCCCTAAATCTGCCTTGCGCTCTTTCTTACTTTGCTTTCCCTACTTTAGAACATTCCCAGGTTTGCTCTCCCCCTGTACCCCCTTTTTGCTGTCCTTCCTTCTTTGCTTTTCCCCTTCTACTGTCAGTTTGTCTCTCCCTCACTTTTGCAATATCACTTCCTCTCCATGTGACCTCCCTTTGCTGTCTCCCTGTGACCCCCCTCCCTTTGCTGTCTCCCTGTGACCCCCCCCTCCATTTGCTGTCTCCCTGTGACCCCCCCCCCTCCCTTTGCTGTCTCCCTGTGACCCCCCCCTCCCTTTGCTGTCTCCCTGTGACCCCCCCCTCCCTTTGCTGTCTCCCTGTGACCCCCCCTCCCTTTGCTGTCTCCCTGTGACCCCCCTCCCTTTGCTGTCTCCCTGTGACTCCCCTCCCTTTGCTGTCTCCCTGTGACCCCCCTCCCTTTGCTGTCTCCCTGTGACCCCCCCCCCCTCCCTTTGCTGTCTCCCTGTGACCCCCCCCCTCCCTTTGCTGTCTCCCTGTGACCCCCCCTCTCTTTGCTGTCTCCCTGTGACCCCCCTCCCTTTGCTGTCTCCCTGTGACTCCCCTCCCTTTGCTGTCTCCCTGTGACCCCCCTCCCTTTGCTGTCTTCCTGTGACCCCCCTCCCTTTGCTGTCTCCCTGTGACCCCCCCTCCCTTTGCTGTCTCCCTGTGACCCCCCTCCCTTTGCTGTCTCCCTGTGACCCCCCCCTCCTTTTGCTGTCTCCCTGTGACCCCCCCTCCCTTTGCTGTCTCCCTGTGACACCCCCCCTCCCTTTGCTGTCTCCCTGTGACCCCCCCTCCCTTTGCTGTCTCCCTGTGACCCCCTCCCTTTGCTGTCTCCCTGTGACCCCCCCTCCTTTGCTGTCTTCTCTGTGACCCCCCCCTCCCTTTGCTGTCTTCTCTGTGACCCCCCTCCCTTTGCTGTCTTCTCTGTGACCCCCCCCTCCCTTTGCTGTCTTCTCTGTGACCCCCCCTCCCTTTGCTGTCTTCTCTGTGACCCCCCTCCCTTTGCTGTCTTCTCTGTGACCCCCCCTCCCTTTGCTGTCTTCTCTGTGACCCCCCCTCCCTTTGCTGTCTTCTCTGTGACCCCCCTCCCTTTGCTGTCTTCTCTGTGACCCCCCCTCCCTTTGCTGTCTTCTCTGTGACCCCCCCTCCCTTTGCTGTCTCCCTGTGACCCCTCTTCCATTTGCTGTCTCCCTGCGACCCCCCCCTTCTTTGCTGTCTTCTCTGTGACCCCCCCTCCCTTTGCTGTCTTCTCTGTGACCCCCCCTCCCTTTGCTGTCTTCTCTGTGACCCCCCCTCCCTTTGCTGTCTCCCTGTGACCACCCTCCCTTTGCTGTCTCCCTGTGACCCCCCTCCCTTTGCTGTCTCCCTGTGACCCCCCTCCCTTTGCTGTCTCCTGTGACCCCCTCCCTTTGCTGTCTCCCTGTGACCCCCCCTCCCTTTGCTGTCTCCCTGTGAGCCCCCCTCCCTTTGCTGTCTCCCTGTGACCCCCTCTCCCTTTGCTGTCTCCCTGTGACCCCCTCTCCGTTTGCTGTCTCCCTGTGACCCCCTCTCCCTTTGCTGTCTCCCTGTGACCCCCTCTCCCTTTGCTGTCTCCCTGTGACCCCCTCTCCCTTTGCTGTCTCCCTGTGACCCCCTCTCCCTTTGCTGTCTCCCTGTGACCCCCCTCCCTTTGCTTTCTCCCTGTGACCCCCTCTCCCTTTGCTGTCTCCCTGTGACCCCCTCCCTTCGCTGTCTCTCTGCGACCCCCCCCCTTCGCTGTCTCTCTGCGACTCCCCCCCTTCGCTGTCTCTCTGCGACTCCCCCCCCTTCGCTGTCTCTCTGCGACTTCCCCCCTTCGCTGTCTCTCTGCGACCCCCCCCTTCGCTGTCTCTCTGCGACTCCCCCCTTCGCTGTCTCTCTGCGACTCCCCCCCTTCGCTGTCTCTCTGCGACTCCCCCCCTTCGCTGTCTCTCTGCGACTCCCCCCCTTCGCTGTCTGTCTGCGACTCCCCCCTTCGCTGTCTGTCTGCGACTCCCCCCTTCGCTGTCTCTCTGCGACTCCCCCCCTTCGCTGTCTCTCTGCGACTCCCCCCCTTCGCTGTCTCTCTGCGACTCCCCCCCTTCGCTGTCTCTCTGCGACTCCCCCCCTTCGCTGTCTCTCTGCGACTCCCCCCCTTCGCTGTCTCTCTGCGACTCCCCCCCTTCGCTGTCTCTCTGCGACTCCCCCCCTTCGCTGTCTCTCTGCGACTCCCCCCCTTCGCTGTCTCTCTGCGACTCCCCCCCTTCGCTGTCTCTCTGCGACTCCCCCCCTTCGCTGTCTCTCTGCGACTCCCCCCCTTCGCTGTCTCTCTGCGACTCCCCCCCTTCGCTGTCTCTCTGCGACTCCCCCCCCCCTTCGCTGTCTCTCTGCGACTCCCCCCCTTCGCTGTCTCTCTGCGACTCCCCCCCTTCGCTGTCTCTCTGCGACTCCCCCCCTTCGCTGTCTCTCTGGGACTCCCCCCCCCCTTCGCTGTCTCTCTGCGACTCCCCCCCCCATCGCTGTCTCTCTGCGACTCCCCCCCTTCGCTGTCTCTCTGCGACTCCCCCCCTTCGCTGTCTCTCTGCGACCCCCCCCCCTTCGCTGTCTCTCTGCGACTCCCCCCCTTCGCTGTCTCTCTGCGACTCCCCCCCTTCGCTGTCTCTCTGCGACTCCCCCCCTTCGCTGTCTCTCTGCGACTCCCCCCCTACGTTGTCTCTCTGCGACTCCCCGCCTTCGCTGTCCCTCTGCGACTCCCCCCAACCCCCCTTCGCTGTCTCTCTGCGACTCCCTCCAACCCCCCCTTCGCTGTCTCTCTGCGACTCCCCCCCAACCCCCCCTTCGCTGTCTCTCTGCGACTCCCCCCCAACCCCCCCTTCGCTGTCTCTCTGCGACTCCCCCCAACCCCCCCTTCTTTGCTGTCTCTCTACGACCCCCCAAATCCCTTCTTTGCTGTCTCTCTGCGACTCTCCCCAATCCCCCCTTTGCTCTCTCTGTGACTCCCCCCAACCCCCCTTCGCTGTCTCTCTGTGACCACCCACCCCTTTGCTGTCTCTCTGTGACCCCCCACCCCTTTGCTGTCTCTCTGTGACCCCCCACCCCTTTGCTGTCTCTCTGTGACCCCCCACCGCTTCGCTGTCTCTCTGTGACCCACCACCCCTTTGCTGTCTCTCTGTGACCCCCCACCCCTTTGTTGTCTCTCTGTGACCCCCCCACCCCTTTGCTGTCTCTCTGTGACACCCCACCCCTTTGCTGTCTCTCTGTGACCCCCCCACCCCTTTGCTGTCTCTCTGTGACCCCCCACCGCTTCGCTGTCTCTCTGTGACCCACCACCCCTTTGCTGTCTCTCTGTGACCCCCCACCCCTTTGTTGTCTCTCTGTGACCCCCCCACCCCTTTGCTGTCTCTCTGTGACACCCCACCCCTTTGCTGTCTCTCTGTGACCCCCCCACCACTTTGCTGTCTCTCTGTGACCCCCCCAACCCTTTGCTGTCTCTCTGTGACCCCCCACCCCTTTGCTGTCTCTCTGTGACCCCCCACCCCTTTTCTGTCTCTCTGTGACCCCCCCACCGCTTTGCTGTCTCTCTGTGACCCCCCCACCGCTTTGCTGTCTCTCTGTGACCCCCCCACCCCTTTGCTGTCTCTCTGTGACCCCCCCAACCCTTTGCTGTCTCTCTGTGACCCCCTCAACCCTTTGCTGTCTCTCTGTGACCCCCCACCCCTTTGCTGTCTCTCTGTGACCCCCACCCCTTTGCTGTCTCTCTGTGACCCACCACCCCTTTGCTGTCTCTCTGTGACCCCCCACCCCTTTGTTGTCTCTCTGTGACCCCCCACCCCTTTGTTGTCTCTCTGTGACCCCCCCACCCCTTTGCTGTCTCTCTGTGACACCCCACCCCTTTGCTGTCTCTCTGTGACCCCCCCACCCCTTTGCTGTCTCTCTGTGACCCCCCCACCACTTTGCTGTCTCTCTGTGACCCCCCCACCCCTTTGCTGTCTCTCTGTGACCCCCCACCCCTTTGCTGTCTCTCTGTGACCCCCCCACCGCTTTGCTGTCTCTCTGTGACCACCCCCACCGCTTTGCTGTCTCTCTGTGACCCCCCACCCCTTTGCTGTCTCTCTGTGACCCCCCCACCCCTTTGCTGTCTCTCTGTGACCCCCCCAACCCTTTGCTGTCTCTCTGTGACCCCCCCAACCCTTTGCTGTCTCTCTGTGACCCCCCCACCCCTTTGCTGTCTCTCTGTGACCCCCCCCACCGCTTTGCTGTCTCTCTGTGACCCCCCCACCGCTTTGCTGTGTCTCTGTGACCCCCCACCCCTTTGCTGTCTCTCTGTGACCCCCCCACCACTTTGCTGTCTCTCTGTGACCCCCCCACCCCTTCGCTGTCTCTCTGCGACCCCCCCACCCCTTCGCTGTCTCTCTGCAACCTCCCCTTTTCGCTGGGGTTATCTTCCTCTCTGTGCCCACCCGTTGTCTGTCAATCTATGTACCTTTTATTCTGTCCCCTTGTTACTATCCCCTTGTCAGTTGCTGCTGGTGGAGTTGGAAGTTAGAAGAGGATATGGCAATTGCTCATCTTCCTTCATCACAATGTGCAGTTTAGGGGTCAATTAAAACGTCATAACTGTGGATAATGTTGCATGAAGATCCTCCTCTTTTTCTTTGAGGGTTGTAAGTTAGTGCCGATTAAGGAACAGTCTTGTAGTGTCACCCACCTCCCATCTGTTTGATTAATTATATCTCAATTGAATCTGATATCCTGTGCATGTTGGGGTGATGATATTTTATGTTGGAGAGAGAGTCGAAGTTAAGTTATTGTGTAGCTGTATCGCCTTTAAATGTAATATTTTACATTGGAATTCTGAGTTTTGCTTTCAAATTCCAAATTGCAGAATATTTTCAAGGATGTAATATGTTTGTGATTTCTTGTCCTTGTTTGAGGATGGACAATGACGAAAATTGGACAGTTGTTAAAATGCAGATCCCGTGCACATGTTAAAGTAAAATATATTTGTTTTTAATGGTTTGTGTGCAGATGTGGTTTATACGGAAGAGCGTTCCTTTACGAGTTAAATGAAAGAAAGCTAGTCTTGCGTTGGGTTTTAGAAATTGTTGGTAGTAATTTGTATTGATAAGTGGAAGTGGCCCAAGCATGGAACAAGGCACAGGCCAGGACTGCGGACTGCAGCAAAGTAAAAACGAAATGCACCAACTGTATTTTTCGACAGAAGAACTCTTTTTTTCTTTTCTTTTTTAAAGAATAAAATGTATGTGATGATCTTTTTACACCACTTTAGCAAATTTGTGGAGTGCTCGGAGCAGGGACTAGGGAAGTAGTTATAAAGTGGTGCATGATACTTTTTTTTTGCATCCGCTACATTTTCCAGGTCTGAGGTGGTGGTAACCTTTGTGTCTGGGAGATCAGTCTCACATTTGGGAAATACAATTACTGGGCTGTCTCTTGCATTTTGACACTGACTCACATTGGTGAGGAAAAAACTGATTGCACTGCCAAGGCCCAAATATTAGATGCTTGATACATAGCCACCATAATCTGATGTACGCTGTGTATGCAATTGTTGATATATTAGAGTGAAGGGCAATCCAATGATAGCAGCCTAGTTTTGTCATTGAATTTCTCTAAAATTTGCAATTGTTGGTTTATCAGGACGTGCAGAACTTAATTTGCTGTTCAATTGCGATCAAGTATTGGAAAAGGGACTCTGTGGTTATTGACTTTCATGTCAACATTTATACTCCCCCCACCAACCCCCTGTGTATATGACATTAAAATATGAAATGTGTACTGTTTTGTTTCATGGTTTATAATGGTTTATACATTTGTAATACAGCATAACCCCCAATGTTTTGTTGTAGAGAGAGGCGTATCTCACACCGATACCTCTATGGCCACGGGCCACTAAGTTGCGATGCTGGGTATCTCACCCCCATTCAGAGTTAACTGGCATTGACTCGAATGATAGTTACCAGTGCGATATCCCCTAGTGAATCCCAGCCCTTTGAGTGCACTTCCAATAGCTTTCTTTTATATAGAGGGAGGAGTTGTCACTCTCGACCTCCCCAATAGAAAATACAATCCTGTCTAGTTTCAATAATTGAAGATTTTTACCTCTGCTGCTTACCATGAATACATTCAGTATCTGTACAGGCTGGATAGACTTCTGCACAGTCTCCAATGCAAAGCCAGCATTGTAGACCTAGCAAATGTTTAGTGTGTTTTTCTGTAATTGTGTTGCATGTATTTTATAAGGACTAAAATTGGGGCTCTCGTAGTGTAAGTAGATCTAAAATGACCATGTTGCATTGTAGGATGAGCAGTAATTGGGGAGCAGATTTCTCAACACCCCCCTCCCCCCATCACCCAAGAATGAGCATTTGTCTGAAAATCTTTTTACCCCGAAGAACTTTAATTTCCCATTCTTTGTGGCATTTATTTACAGTGATAATTTCAACACCTTTTTGGTCAAAACAACTCCCATCAGCTGCATCAAACTATATAGAATATGATCCTAAAGTTCAGTCTCCGTGGTAAACTTTTTATAACTAGTACTATATTTATCTTTGGGCTTATAACTGGAGGTTGCAACAAGTCAGTAATTTGCAGGTCCCTCGAAAGGGAGGATAACTGTCCACATATCAGTGCTGTAGGCATTGACTACTGTATTTATGCTTTTTAAGTTAATCGCTCATGGCAACTTGTTTCTGAACTCTACTTTTTAGGTCCCTATTCCAACTCCCCCACCACAAAAAAATGAGATGTTCCTAGTGTACCCTAAATATTTTACTTTGACATACATACCTATTTTGTTAGAGCAGCTAATCCTGTTTTGTTTTTCATTTATTTATTGTGTCATACACGCGATCAGTGATGAAAGGTATTTTTTCAATGACTCTTATAAGAAACTCCGTTTAGTTGATTTACAGTAATGACACCAACATATAATTATTTTCTGTGTTTGCAATTTGTTTAATTCTATTTTGTGGGATGATATTTTAGGAGATCCTTTTTTTGACCAGTTGACGCGAATCGAGCATATATATGTTAAAAAAATGTAACGGAAAATAAGCTTTTGTCAGCACTTCATTTTAGAGATGAATAAACACCTGCAGCATTCTGATAGGTGTATACAGTTTTAACTCACATGGTGTATAAACTCGACTTTCTAATCTAAAACAAAATTATTAATAAAGAATAGTATATAAAAGAATAATACAAACAGTTTTAATATGAAAATAAATGGATCTAGAATTAGAAAAGTAAGGGAACATGCCCCATGGGTCAAATCCAGCCGCCCAAAGGAAGTGCCCCTGCTAATTTCATTGCGGTTGTTCAAGCAGCTATGTGTAATTTTTCATACTAAAACTTGGCTAAGGTGATATAAATATATGTTATAAATGCTTACAAAATGTTGAAGTATGGTAACTTTTAAGTCTTTTAAGAATATATCTATCTATATATAATCAAAAGCATGTGGTACTGTAGGTTGCACTTAATGAAGTGGCTAAAATCGCATGGCCATTTTAACAATTTTTATTATTTTACAGCGAAAGCAGCTTTCTCTGTAAAATAAAAGGTTGTTAAAATGTCCATGCAACCTTAGTAACTTCATTATGGAGTGCAACCTACTATTTGCTCTTGATATATGAATTAGAATAATTAAGGACTGACAGTTGGTATGCACCGGAAATAACACGCCATTTGGAGACAAACAAACCTTTAGTCCCATATGCACTTAATTTGATGTATATAATATAATCGGGGGTGGAAAAAATATAAAATACTTTGGAGCCAGTTAGAATTTTAAGGAGCCGGCGTTTTGTTAAGGGCAGGGGGTAAAGTTCTGGCTAACTCCCTCTCCTCCACCCTTCAGCGACTCTGTGTCACTGTGTGTGTCAGTGTACATCAGTGACACATTGACACACACACTGACGGATCTGTCTGTCACACACTGACTGACTATACACACTCTCTAAGGCCTCGTCCAGGGTGGCGCTGAGCGGGCGGGCGCGCTCACGCTCGCCACGATGAGACACATTGCGACAAAGTGTGTGTGGCGAGCGTGAGCTGGCGCGCCTGCTCAGTGCTTAGCTGCTTGCCGAGCAAGCAAATTTGAATTTGCTGCTCGCAAGCGCGTCACGTGAGCAGTTTGCCCATTGAGGCGAACCAGCTCTGTGATGTCGTTTTTTAGTTTTCAAGACAAATATAGAAGAACAGATACGTACTTGTCATAAGGTGGGAAATGGCAGGTCTTTTATGGTTAGGGCTAAGCTGACCCAGGGGAGCTGAACTGCTATTGGTGCAGTAGGTGCAGGGCACCAAAGCCCTGCAACCTGAAGGGCTCATTGAGTCCTGCAAAGGGTGAGGTAGCGGGATGTCCCAGGCTCAGCACCAGGGCTCCCCTTTTACTAGTTCTGTATCTGCTGACTTGCTGCCTCCCCAGTTCTGTCCGGCCAATGATGCTGACGGAATAGGATTTGGGTTCGATTTTGTCAGGACTGCTACTCATTGTTCTGCCTCGGACACCTTTGCAGAATAAGCCTCTTCAATTCTTAGCATGGCAAACAGAGATGTTCGTGATACCATAAAATGCATGGAGGAGAACTGGTAACAGTGTCATGATAATATCATAAAGTATTAAGTATCTGGCACCTCAGAGGTTAATTTTTACTTGCAAATTGTCTTAAAAATACAAGAATTGTTTTATTGCCGGTCACACCACTGACCAGTTTTATGAGGTTTATAGGACTTCGATTATCTGGAGTCAACGCCTGGGTTTGCAAGGGGGAAAGGGGGGGGGGGGGGAGGGAGTTGCAATATGGCTGTCACAATACATCCCTGACAGAAGGGAATAAATTAAAGTACTTTAAAGGTACCTTGTGAGGGTGAACGACCGAGTCGGCTAATTAGCTATGTGTATTAACCCTTGTCACATGTCACATTGTAAGAGATGTGTGCAGAGGTACATTTAATGGAGACCGATTAGGGTGAAATTAAATCCTGGCTTTATTGCGCCTGTTCCTTTAACAAGGCAAAACATACGAAAAGAAACAAAGGCCTACTCCACTTTGGAGAATAACTAAACCTTTTAAACCTCCAAGCCCTTTTTAACTGGGTGGCTAGCTAAGCTGTTTACCACCCCAAATAAATAAATAAATATATATATAATATATATATATAATATATATACACCCACACACCCCCACCCCCACCAAGATAGTTTCTTATTTGTTTCTGTTGTTGTAGCTGTAGGGGAAGGCCTCTCTGTTCTCCTGGGTCAGCACCCTTGTGTGCTATGGAAATGTCCGTGTCCAGGTATAGGTCTTGTCCCCTCATGTCTTGCCTGTCAACACAGTCTGTGTGCTTCAAGACTCTCTCCTCATTGCAGCACCTTGTGTGCTGAGGAAAATCTCTGCAGTCCTCTTTCTCCTTATGTCAGCCCAAATGTGAGCTAATGAATCTCTCTCCAGTTTCTCACATGAGGCTTTTTACAGAGCTCTCATTCGTCCAGGTGGAGACTAGCCAATTTATTGGCTGCAATTAACTCTCTCTCTGCTGGATTATCAGAGCTCAGAGGCTGCTTTATTTAAACAGGGATAAGACCCTGTTACACATAAACTCACAGGTATGTTCGTTCCGGATTGAAAGGAGATATTATGCATTTGTGGGACCATGAGTGTAGAAAAGAGAATTCGCTAGATAGCTGTTTGTACTAACCCGTGTCACATATGCAAGTCACGTGCTAACAGGTGGGCCGTACGTGACACAACTTAATAGTAAATGTGCTGCAATAAGTAAATAAAATACGCTAAAGCTGCAAATTTGTAAGAACATTTTAATCTTGAGATCAGAAAAGCTGGTGGGAGATGCAACTTTAAAAAAGTGGTCTGACATATATAATGCTCTGTAGACCTATTAGGAAGTAAAAGAGTCACAAAGAACAGGACAATATAATAAAAATATATTTTCAGAAGCTTGTCTAAAAAGGTAATACGGTTCAGACCATATAAATCATTTCATTTTGTGATCTATTTTGTCGGAGCAGTAGATCCCTGTGTAGAGGAATTCCAGCTTCTCTTCAGAATCGTCAAAACATGTAGATGGATGTCTGTTCTGGCCCAAGCACACCCTGATAGATGAGTAGGGACAGGCAGGTTAACTCAATCCCATATATCAAGCAAGGAAACCTTACTTGCTGAAGTGTTTATTTGGGGCAACATACAATAAAAAGGGGGAAAAAGTACTGAGGGAACACTGGGACATGAGAGCAATGGAGGGGTAGGGGAGCTATGAGGGCAGTGGGATAAATGCAGGATACAGGGATAGGTAAAAATCAGTAGCTTTACCAGGATAGGAGAGATGACTGCTCAAGATGGCTGCTGGTACTAAAAGACAGCATGCTGGTCTGGGCTGATGGGAAATTAACTGGGGCAATACCACCTGCCAAGGGGAGGGGGAGCAGTCCATCTTGGTAAAAAGGCAGGGGGGTTGCCAAGGCAACTGGCTGAAGCCAAGAAACCCACAAGGGATCGTAACATTGTTGCAATAGCAAGACTGAGGAGTGCTGGCAGCCTGAAGACTGAGAAAAAACACAATCCTGTTCCTGGATAATGTCTATACACAACTATTTTGTTTGCCTCTGTATGGTTAACTGCTGGAACACGTGTGAGCTGTGAATATGCTTTTGATTATGTTCTCTATATAATATGAGGGTTCATGTTTTACTGATCACAACTAGATAGAGCGCTGGTTTTCAACAGGGGTTCCTAGTGCATTCCTAAAGGGTTCTCTGCGATTTTCACGTCTTTGGAAATTGTACCAAATACAGAAGAATTTAAAATGCATCTGATCTCAGACGCACTATTAGAGGGGTTATTTACAATGTATCTGATATCAGACGCGCTATTAGCGAGGGTTGGGGTTCCTTACAATGTATCTGATCTCAGACACGAATAGAGAGGGTTGGGGTTCCTTACAATGTATCTGATATCAGACACGCTATTAGAGAGGGTTGGGGTTCCTTACAATGTATCTGATCTCAGACACGAATAGAGAGGGTTGGGGTTCCTTACAATGTATCTGATATCAGACGCGCTATTAGAGAGGGTTGGTGTTCCGCAGAACTTCACAATAAAATTAAAGGGTTTCTTAACCGAAAAAAGTTGCAAACCACTAATATACTTTAGTGTCTGCTTTCAAGCATTCTTGGTGTATCACAAAAATGAAGGGTAGTACACCAGGTGGTTAAAAAAGCCACCTGTATTTGCTTTTGAATATGTCTCTATAAGCTGGAATAGCTTTGGGAAATCCTCATTAAATGGAGGAAACTAGAAAGAGACTATTTCAATATGCTCAGTTGCATATCTGTGCCCGGTATTTTTACATTTGCAATTTGAATCCCATATTCCACATAGATGGCCCTAAATAATATATCTTTTATGTCTGCTTTTTTTATATACTCGGTAGAACATCGTTGGTGTTCGTCATATACAAAAGTTCTAATAAATATTTAATTAATGTAGGCTTGATACCCTTTACCTTATTGTATGAAGTGCTGACAGCAGCTTCAACTTGTTTTGGTTTTGGGCTGTAGCACTGCTGTGCGGCTCTGTGTGATTCACACACAGTAAGCGCATTTAGAGTAACATAATAATCACTAAAGAATCACAAGGATTGTAGAACAGAATACGTCAAAGCAAAATGTGAGGGTCTTAAAGAAATTGTTTACCTAGGGGTGGACAAAATCTGAAATAATTTTTAGGAGTCAGCATTTGGTTAGGTGCATGGGTGGGGGGGGGGGGGTGGGGGTGGTTCCGATCAGACTGACACACAAATGTCAATACTTATACACACATACGCTGTCTCTCTCGCATTCTCTAACAAGCTCCGCCCCAGCTCTCGCACAACCTCTGCCTCTTGCTCTAAGATGAGGATAACCACCCGCCCCCCACCTGCTCTTCTCACTGAGCTTCGCGGCGGTGAATTGACCTGACAATCAACCAATGTACCAGTTACGTCTTTGATGTCACTGGCAGCGCTGTTGCTGGTCGCAGCGGTGATTGACAGGTCAGCCATCACTGCACACGGCACAGGCACCAGGGGGGAAATTTTAGATGCCGGAATTTTTCCATCCCTGATGATTAATTCTTTCATTTCTGTTGGATGGATATCGGCTTAAAAGTTAAACATGTCGCATCTCTGATAATCTGGGAGTGTAGACAGAATTGAATTTGGGGTAATTGGAGTGGGATATGGATATTATTCTAAAAAGTGCTGATAATCTGTAGGCAGGCATTCTCTATTGGGAAGATGTAGGATGGCAGCGTGTTAACCTGTACCGGAGTTTATTGAATCTCCCCCTTAGAGGCTTATTCACAAATAAACAATATGTAATCTTCATAGGGAATTTGGGTGAATTAGGTTGCTGCTTGGCTTTGTAAATGGTGCGGAGACTACACAACAAGAAATGTTGGTCTGACTCTTTAAATTACCCCTCTAATGTGAATAGTCAGAGTGAACAGAATTGAAAAGTCATAACATGACGGTAACAGGGACTTATCCCTGTTGAAGAAACTGCCTCTAAATCCAGCAGGGTGCTCGTTAAGTGCAGCCAAGGAATTGACCAGACTCCACCTGCCAAATGAGAGCTCCGTGAAAGAGTGTCATGTGAGACACAGGAGAGTTTCCTCAGTACACAAGGGTGCTGACGAGGAAAGAGGTCTTGAGTGCACCGAAGGACAGGGCATTGAAAACAAGACAGAAGGGGACAAAACCTCTTTTCCTGGACACAGGACCCAGGAACCTGCCAGAGGCTGGACCTTCAAACACACCTGGACACCACTGACCTGAAGGACCATCTGCTTTAAGGTACCGCTGAGACTTTGGGTGTGGTATACTGGTAAGGGGCTTTTCCCCCCAGTCTTACAGATGGGGAGTTAGCCCTTAAACAGGGATAGGTGTTTGTTGTTTTATGTATATTTTTGTTTGTTGTGTTAATTAAAGTAACAGGCAATAAAGCCTTATATTAATTTCACCCTAAAAACGGTCTCAATTTTGCATACTTCTGCACATAACTCTTACAATGACAATGCAGGATTTTGATTCCTTAATGTGAATAGTTTGCACAAGTTATTGCAACCAAACATCTGTTTGTATGTATTATATAACATATTGTGCACTGTAAAAGAAGAACAATAGCAGAACAATTTAGCAAGCTAAGCAGCATTCAGCAAGATTTCCTCCAAATGATAACGGTGCAATACGTTATTATAATATTATATTTGTATGTCTTTATATAGCACCATTAATGTACATAGCGCTTTACAGCAGTAATAAACGTGACAATCCTATATATAACAAATACTATAAATAACACAAAGGGGAGAAGTGCTTCAGACATGAAAGTAACATTTAGGAAAAGGAGTCCCTGGTAGGAAGGACGTACAGAGGCAGTAGGAGGGCGTTCTGGTAAGCGCATCTGCAAGGGGCCAAGGTTTATGTATGCGGTGTAAAACTATCACTCATAGAGCTACTCATATGCTTCCTTAAGCAGGTGTGTTTTGAATTGGGTCTTAAAGGTTGATAGAGAGGGTGCTTGTTGGATATTGAGAGGAATGGCATTCCAGAGGTGTGGGGCTGCCAATGAGAAATGTTTAAGGCAGGAGAGGGCTTTAGATACAAAAGGGGTAGAGAGAAGACATCCTTGAGCAGAATGCAAGAGTCAGGATGCTGTATAGCGAGAAATTAGGGCTGAGATGTAAGGAGGAGCAGAGGAGTGTAAAGCTTTAAAAGTGAGGAGGAGAATTGCGTGTGTGATACGGAATTTGATAGGAAACCAGGTGAGGGATTTCAGCAGGGGAGACCCTGAGACAGATTTCAGAAAGCGTAGAGTGATTTTGGCAGCAGCATTTAGGAAAACAGGTGAGAGGCAGGAAGGCCGAACAGCAGGAGGTTACAGTAGTCGAGATGGGAGAGAATGAGGGTCTGTGTCAGAGTTTTTGCAGTCGAGCAACAAAGGAAAGGGCGTATCTTTGTAATATTGCGGATGATAAAATGACAGGTTTTAGCTACCTTGAATGTGAGAGAGGAGTAGAGTGTGACCCCTAGGCAGCGTGCTTGGCCTACTGGGTGAATGATAGTACTTCCAACAGTAATGTGGAAGGAGGTAGTAGGGCCAGGTTTGGGAGGAAGTATGAAGAGCTCTGTTTTTGCCATGTTGAGTTTGTCGGCGGAGGGCCATCTAGGATGATATAGCTGAGAGACATTCCGAAACTTTGGTCTGTACAGCAGGTATAAGGTCAGGGTTTGAAAAGTAAATGTGTGTCATCAGCATAGAGGCGATATTTGAACCCAAGAGATGTGATTAGGTCCCCCAGAGAGAGTGTGTACAGAGAAAAGAGGAGAGTCCCAGGACAGAGCCCTGGGGTACCCCCAAAGAGAGATCGATAGAGGAGGAGGAGGTGTTAGCAAAAGAGACACTGAAAGTACGATGGGAGAGGTAAGAGCAGATCCAGGATAAAGCTTTGTTATGAATGCCAAGGATCTGGAGAATGTGAAGGAGAAGAGGGTGGTCCACAGTATCAAATGCTGCACAGAGGTCGAGTAATATGAGCAGTGTTTAATGACCTCTGTCTTTGGCAGCATGGAGGTCATTAGTTATTTTAGTGAGGGCTTTTCAGTGGAGTGAGCAGTGCAGAAGCCAGATTGTAGAAGATCTAGGAGAGAATAGGTGTTGAGAAAATGGAGCAAGCGAGAGAATACAAGACGTTGAAGGAGTTTAGAGGCAAAGGGCAGGAGGGAGACAGGCCGATAGTTAGAAAGACAGGGTCAAGCTTGCTGTTTTTGAGTAATGGTATAACTGTTGTATTTTTGAAGGAAGAGGGAAAGGAACTAGAGTAGAGGGAGGAGTTAAAAATGTGTGTGAGCGTAGGGATTATAGTACCAGCAAGAGGTTTTAGGAGATGGGAGGGAATTGGATCAAGAGGACAGGGTGAAGAGATCAGCAATAACACATTCTTGTAACGGACGTGCTCGCCACAAACCGGGACCGGACTGCAGGGCTGAGGTGGGGATGTGAATACACCAACCTTAGACCACGAAGCCGGTTCTGGATTGCGCAGGTTGTAGTCATTCGTAGCAGTATCAGGGTTGGAGGAAAACAAAAAGGGGAGCGCGGATGAATGAATAGTAAATAGTATGTAGAATAAGGTGAGCTGGTTTATAGTACAGCCAGACTAATAAGTCTTCACTCCAGTGCACAAGGGTTCAGCCCCAACCACAGTCAATGCACATGGGAGAAACTATAACGGGGATAATGTTGATGTATAATCAGTGTTCGACAAATCACCCAAAAATCTACTAGCCCAACCAAAAAATCTACTCGCCACATAGTCCCGCCCCTAGTCCCGCCCCCAACCCCGCTTTAAAATAAAACACATTTAATAAATTCCTAGTCAGAACAACATTCATTTTTGACATAAATGTATTTATTGTATTACATTATACTACAATTAGTCGTGTGTGTGTGTGTGTGTGTGTGTGTGTGTGTGTGTGTGTGTGTGTGTGTGTGTGTGTGTGTGTGTGTGTGTGTGTGTGTGTGTGTGTGTGTGTGTGTGTGTGTGTGTGTGTGTGTGTAAATGCCGGATGTTACCTGATCCGCAGTCCCTCAATGTCCAGGTACCCTCATTCCCGCAATGTTATACATTGGAGGGGAGGTGTTCCCTACCTGTCTTCTGGGTTAGGGGGGGTTCCGATGTCTTCCGTGTTAAGCTTGAGTCAGATCTGGAAGAAAGCAGTATAGGTTATTTCGGTGTAGTATAGGGCAGTTAAGATATATAGGGTAAGTAAGATATCCAGTTCCAGAGTGTGAGACAGAGAGAGAGAGAGAGAGAGAGAGGGGGGGTGAGAGAGAGAGAGAGAGAGAGGGGGTGAGAGAGAGAGAGAGGGGTGAGAGAGAGAGAGAGAGGGGTGAGAGAGAGAGGGGGTTGAGAGAGAGAGAGGGGGGGGTGAGAGAGGGGGCGAGAGAGACAGAGGGCTTGATTGGGTGGGGTGATTGGGTGGGGTGACGAGGTGGGGGGTGATGGGGTGGGGTGGGGGTGATTGGGGGGGTGATTGGGTGGGGTGATGTGACACTTCTGATATCCTACACACACACACACACACACACACACACACACACACACACACACACACACACACACACACTCCCATCCACACACACACTCTCTCTCTCCCCCCCCCCCCACACACACACAGACACACACACTCTCTCCCATGCACTCTCTCTCTCTCTCCCCCCTACACACACACGCACTCCCCCCCCCTCTACACACCTTGGGATCGCTGTGGTCTCCCCCGGAGAGCGCCATATCCCACAGAGAGAGGGAGAAGAGGCGGGGGGCAGGCTGGGTGTCGCCCTCGGCGGCTGTCGCTGCGGGTCACCGGGTATCAGAAACGCCGGGACATGGGGGCGGTGGCAGCAGCCTCAGCTCAGTGGCTGTCGGTGGAGACTTTCCGGGACCTGGCGGAGCTGCCACGCGAGATCGGGAGATTTGGGGTGTCGGGGGGAGATTGTGGTGAGGGGGGGTCACGGAGGCCGGGAGAGATTGGGGTGAGGGGGGGGTCACGGAGGCCGGGAGAGATTGGGGTGAGGTGGGGGGTGGTGGATGGCCCGATGGGAGGGGGGGGCGGATGGCCCGATGGGAGGGAGGGGGGGGGCCACAGATGGCCCTGCAGGGGCCTGAGGCAGACAGGCGTGGAAGGGGCTGGCTGCCGGAAGGGGGAGGAGTGGAAGCGCTGAGGAGGGAAAGTTGCTGAGAGGCGGGGGAGGAGCGAAGGCACTGCTCAGAGAGCCGGAGGCGGGGTAATCTCCCCCAACAACATGAACCCGCCTCGGGCTTTTTTTTTTTTCTCTCTCCAGCGCGAGCGTGGGAAAAACAGCAGCGCGAGCGGGGGAAATTTAAAAAAAACACACGTGTGCTGCTTGGGCCAATATTTACTCGCCCGGAGGTTAAATCCACACGCCCCGGGCGTGTAAATGTATATAATTGTCGAACACTGTGTATAATAATACTAATAAATATAGATACTCACACGGGCTTATGTGAGCAAATGCGCATCAGGGGGATTTCTGTCCTGTTGTCTGGGGAAAGTCGCTCCTCCTCGGCCCGAAACGTTCCTCTGGGGTCTTCAATTCGTCTCAGGTCACCGGGTTAACCCTCTCCCTTCCGAGTGTGGTTGTAGTAATTAGGTTCCTTTTATTGGATCACCCTCCTCTGGTTTTAATCAAAACTCACCTCACAAGGACAGGGAGTGTGGAGATAGTGAGAGTACAGCTCATGCAATAAAACCTCTGGGGTTAAAGTACAGCCCGGCTGATAAAATAGCCGGATTGCCTCTCCACCAGGGTGCAGCACAGGGGTTAACTCACCGCAGTAAATGCCGCACACACGGTGTCCTCTGGTATTACTTAAGGCAAGGGTAGGGGATAAAGTATATAATGTAATACTCACACGGGCCCGTGTGAGTACAGGCACATCAATGAATCCGCCGATTGAGTGCGGAGTCTTCTTTCTTTGGGTTCGTCGGAGATGACTCGATCACAATGGGAGAAAGAAGATAAAAGCCCCTTGTTTAATAAACGTAACACACTACATAAAAATAAAAACCTCTAGGCTAAGATGGCAAAGTCCGTGGCATTCAGTTTTTGCGCGCACCACTTCCGCGTCCGGGCGGCGCTTACAATTCTCCTCTGACAGTGGAAAAAGAGTCAAGGAAGGCAGGAGGAGAGTTAGGAAGAGATGTAGGATGGAAGGGGAATACATAGGGGATGTCCTGACATATGGATTCCACCTTTTCCTTGAAATAGTCGGCAAAGTCCTGAGGTGAGATGGAGGAAGAAGAACAGGCAATAGAGGGTGGTCTGAGTATGGAGTCAAAGACAGAGGAGAGTCGGCGTGGATTGGACTTTTGCGTGTTGATTAGTGAAGAAAAGTAGGTTTGTTTAGCCTGAGAGAGGGCAGAGTTGAAACAGGACAGCATAAATTTATAGTAAAGGAGGTCTGCGAGAGTGTGAGATTTCCTCTAGAGGCGTTCAGAGGAACGAGTGCAGGAGCGCAGCATGCGCGTGTGGAAATTTAGCCAGGGTCTGGGGTTAGAAGGGCGAGGACGGCAGAGCGAAAGCTGGGCATGTAGATCAAGAGAAGAAGACAGGGCCAAGTTGTAGTTCCTGACCACATTGTCAGGGTCTGGAGCAGAGCTAAGAGAGGAGAGGGAGGAGCCTAAAGTGGAATCAAAAGCTGGTAGGTTAATAGAGGGCAGGTCTCTGCAGAAATGAGGTGGAGAAGGGGAGAAGTGAGAGAGAGAAAACGAGATGAAGTGATGGTCACAGAGAGGAAAGGGGGAAATTGAGATGTCAGAGAGAGAAGTTTTTAGTGAAAACCAGTTCTAGGTAGTTGCCATCCTTGTGGGTGCTGGCTGCAGTCAACTGTTGACGGCCAAAAGAAGAGGTTAGAGAGAGAAAGCGAGAAGCTCAAGGGAGAGAGGGGCCATCAATGTGGCAGTTGAAGTCCCAGGGAGAAGAACAGGGGAGTCTGAGGAGAGAAAGATGGAGAGCCAGGACTCAAAGTGGGAAAGACAGAAGGGAGATGAGTAGAGGTAGGTTGGCGATAGATGACCACCATGTGAACAGGGACAGGAGAGAAAATCTGAACAGCGTGAGCCTCCAAGGAGGGAAAAGCAAGAGAGGGAGGAGTAGGAAGGGTTCGGTAGCGGCAGATAGAGGAGAGGAGGAGTCTCACGGCTCCACTCCTGCAATCAGGGCTGGGTGTGTGGGAGAAAGAAAGGCCACCATAAGAGAGGGCAGCTTCCAGAGCAGAGTCGGCCTGTAATAATAATAACAATAATAATAATAGCATTTGCTTTTTAATTTAAGACAGTATGAGGAAATAAACATGCGTCACAGTGTGATTTAAACTGGGTGTCCTTCAGCTTAAGAAAATTAGAACTTTAAAGGGACAATCCCTTGTAGCCGACCAGAAAACATTTTAGATTGGCTTGTCTGAGCAAAGGTAACGATGATAATAGCACATATTTGGCTGCTTAATTTATTTAGAAATGAGTTACAAATTGAATTTCTTAGCGGCCTCTAAATGGGGAAGTGTTTTGTCATTCGAGTGATTTCTTTACCCTTAATCAGAGATCCAATAGTGATCAGGGGAGAGGGGCTCTAGCTGTGCAAGCATTTGCTGGGCGACATCTTATAAATAGGATCAGCAAATCAAATCCCTCAAGGACCCTGCTTCCAAAAATGACAATTTTTTAATAAAGTATTTTAAAATACTTGACTTTCAATTTTGGTTAAAAAGCAATTCATTACCTAGATGTAAACTCTTACACATGTAACGCGTTCCCATACCACCCCCCCCCCCCACACCCCAACCTCAGGTAGGGTCCTCTAGGGGAACTAACTCTCTTGTTACATGTCTGTGTGTAGTGCGTACCTGCTGGCAACAGGAGGGCCTGAGTCTCTCACGGTGACATTGGGGACAACAGGACAGGTTTCTAGGGTTGTGCATTCGTTCTTCTCAATGGTGCAGCGCCTCCATCTCCTGCAGGCCCCAGGGATATGGGGTGGAATCCCTGCAGCAGAACTTCCCTCCCAGGGATGAGAGATTCCAGTCTCACACAACTGTATGTTTAAATCAGGACTCTTTATTCAAGTCCCAGCAGCAGACAGGAGCATACAGTTACAGGAAGTTGCTCTCAGCCAGCTGTCTTCCTTAAGGATGTCCCCTAACGTCACTTGCGCCTAGGGCCACCCAGAGTGGGTCTAGCTCTACCCCTACACCCTATGCAGGGTAGGAGGTATTTGGTCCACCTACTATAACTATATAAACTCCTAATCATCCTCCTCTCACTACCTCCTACTAACTCACTCTCTGAACTGTGACTCACTAAATAGCAAATGCCCTAAGTAGCTTCAGCAGGCACCACCCCTGTGTCTCTTGATTGATTGGACACAGTCAGGTGACCTGCCTTCACTTCCTTAGTGCAATTGCTTGAGGTGGGGGAAACCCATGATTACTCCTGGCACACCAGCCCTTACTCAGGAATTACTGCCAGGAGAAGGGTAGAAATATAGCCCAAAACCACACAGGGTTACACACATATTGATATTATTGCACTTTGGTCCTACGATGAATTGTGGTTTGTTACAAATGTTTGTTTTTTGTGTTCTTTGTCGTAAGAAGATGCCTTCGTTAAAAAATATATACCTGCTGCTCGACATGCCGGTAGGTTTAAAATTTCAGAAGTTTTGTTGCCGAAGTGAAATTTTTATGGTGGGACGGTAATAACAATACAAATATGTATACATGAGTACATCCTCTCTAACCTGCACTTACAGCGGAGTTCACATGATTTAAGAATGTAGTTACATGATTTAGAAGTTAGGGCCATACCTAATTAATTCAAGTAGTTTAAAGGAAATAGCATCATTTGTAAAAACATCAGTTTTAATGATCGAAATAACTTTTGTTTATTTAAAAAAAAGTAGATAACGTCTCATCCTGTGGTATTTATTTGCCATGCTGTTTCAGTTGTTTAACGTGTGTGTGTGTGTGTGTGTGTGTGTGTGTGTGTGTGTGTGTGTGTGTGTGTGTGTGTGTATGTATGTATATATATATCTACTTGCCCCCAATCCCGCCTTTAAAAAAAAGAAATTGAATAAATTCCTAGTAAGAACTAATAACATTTGTTTTTGACATATGCTTATTTATTGTGTTACATTAATGCTTTACTACAATTAGTCCTTGGTACATAGTTACGTGTGTGTAAGTGAAAATATCGGTTGACCTTACTAATCTAGAAATAAAAGCCAGATATGAATGACTAGTTTCCTGCACCCCTTATCCAGTGTCTGGATGGCCCCGCTTCACAATTTTCTAAAGCAGCAATCCCGCCTGGGATCTTACCTGATACACAGTCACTCAATGTCCAGGTACCCTCATTCCCGCAATGTTATATGTTGGAAGGGAGGTGTTCCCTACCTGTCTTCTGGGTTAGGGAGGATTCCGATGTCTCCCGTGGGAGACTGGGTGACTGACTGGGTGGGGGGGTAGGCGACTGACTGGAGACAAGGGGGGGCATGGGAGGCCAGGGGGGGCCGTCAGACACAACGACTGTCTCTGTATGCTCTCCCTACCAATTAGATTGTAAGCTCTTAGGAGCAGGGCCACCTTTTCCACAATGTTACTTTAATGTCTGATGCACTTATTCCCATGATGTGTTATTTGTAGTTATTTATATAATTGTCAAGTGTATTACTACTGTGAAGCGCTATGTACATTAATGGCGCAATATAAATAAAGACATACATAAATGCACAAGGGGGTAGGTGCACTCCCCAGACTCCTCTCCCACCCATGCCCGTTCAACCTGAAGAGCCCTCAAGACCTCCATTTTGTTGTGGGACACTCTGCAGATTTTCTCCTTTACCTCCTAGAGTAGCACCTTGCACCTTGCATACATAAACACACAGCATCTCACACCCACCCAGCATCTCACACACACACACAACACACACATCTCACACAAACACAGCCAGCATGTCACATACACAGCCAGCATGTCTCACCCACAGACCCAGCATCGCACAAACACACACACACACACACACACCAAGCATCCGTCGGACACAAGGGGGTGCGGATTTGGGGATTGTAATGCATGAGACAAGGGGGGAAGGCATGGAAGAGTACTTACTTTCTCTATAAACAGCATTGTAAAGGATGGCGGACTTAACTGCTGCTCATATAAAGCGCACCCAAAAAAAACCCCCAAAAAGTCTTTGCAGCGGGTCCACTCGCGTTAGGCCAATCAGATAGGGGGATTTTTCCCCCCCGTTGCGAGCAGGGGAAAATTGAAGGAGAACCGCATGCGCTGCTTGGGCGGCCATGACGGATCGCCAGCGGCCCAAATCCGATGGATCAGATTTGTCGAGCACTGTGTATATATATATATATCTATAGATCTATAGATATATAGATATCACTTATGAGCACATTCATTTCCCAGAATCCCTTGCTGCAGTGGGAGCACTGTATGCTAGGTGATAGTGTTTGAAAGGCAGGGGTGCAGATCTGTCTAAGACATGTGAATGTGCTCATAAGTGATTTTCTTTATTGGCTATATGCTATATGGTGGAGGGTTTTAGTCACCTTTTGACCCATCATAACATAAATAATGTGTGGTAAAGACCTACTCATATCTCAAATTGCGAAGCCAGTACAACCAACCTCACACTGGAGACCCACAAGGTCGAAACAATCTGTCTGTGAGTGGGTTTATTGGCTTTGCATCTCATCCCATGCTATGTTTAAAAGCTGTGTTTAAAGCAGCATGCATTGGCCTAAGGTTTTCCATGTAATGTGGACTTCAGACAAAAGGTGGCACTGTTGACTCATTTGCATGTCATTTCCCAGAATCCACCCAGCAGTGGAAGCTCTGTATGCTAGGTGATAATGGTTGAAAGGCAGGGTTGCAGACCTGTTTAAGACATGTGAGTTTGCTCACAAGTAATGATTTTATATGGTGTGTGTGTGTATATGTATGTATGTGTGTGTGTGTGTATATGTATAAAATCAGCACGCTGACATGCAATTTGTAACGTGCATCTAATATATATATATATATTAGATGCACGTTATAAATTGCATGTCAGCGTGCTGATTTTCCTCTGGACATTGTATTGGACATTGGAATGTTCATCATCATTTTTTTTTTTTTTTTTCTTTCAAAGTTTAACCTATTGAAGAAAGTGTTTTGTGTAATCAAGTTTGGGTTCTGGAAGTAAAATAATGAGGGACATCTGTTTCATCATTTCCATTTAGCTTGAACTTTTTTGGCTCTGTAGTATAATGCTGAATGCAGTTTTTTTTTTTTTTTTAATCTAATGCACACAGATCATGACTGTTAAAAGCTGACAACCCACCTCCGCAGAAAATAGTGAAAACACTCTAGAGCGCCCACGTTTGATATATTCTCAAACAATGCAATGTTTATAAGTTAGGTAATCTGGATACTGGGAGGGAATATACAAATGAACCCGTTTCACCTTTTTACTTTCTCCTTTTTCAGTGATTTTCCTGAAACCCTTCTCTTTGGTAACTAGTATGTGCAATGTGCATGTATTTTTAGTGTCTTTACTGATGCACACATCTACTGTATTTCAGTTGTGTTTTGAACATATAGGTTTATGGTATTAGTCATACAGAGACTCTCTGCCACACCCACCCTTTTAATGTTGACAACGAGATCTACACCCTAAATGTGTACATGCCGTGTCACTTCGACCTACCCATTCCATCCCACTACCTGCCCACACACAGTTCTTGACGTAAAACTTCAGTGAGTTTAAGACTCCGAATTAGAACTAATTAAGTAGCACTTTTTAAAAAAGTAAATGAATATGTATATATCAGCTAATACTGGTAATTCATAGACTTATTTTTTAGTGTAGGGCAGATTTGTAGGTGCTTCACAATGTTCCTTTGACATACTTTACAATATGTATTGTGAACAAAATATGTGTTCCATAAATCAATTTCTGAATGTTTGATCGTGTAAGATAAAAGTATGTTATGAAGAATACATATATTCGACATAAGCAAATAAAAAAATTACATCAATGTAGGCACTAGCAAGAACAATTCCAAGAACATTTACAGAATAGACAGTGATGAAGAGCCTTCCAATTAACAAGACCAGTCTTTTTAGTTTTATATGATTTGCTGGATTGTGTAATAGTGCACAGAAAATTAAAATATCACTTGTGAGCACATGACCGACAGGTCTGCAACCCTGCTTTTCACAATTATCTCTTGGCATACAATGCTTCCACTGCTGCCAGGGATTCTGCGAAATGATTTGTAATTGAGCACACAGTGTGTCTTTTGCTTCATGTCCATTTTAACATGGACCCCTGTAAGCTTATGCCTTCTGCATTACACAGCCTTTTCAGCACGGCCTGGGTTAAAGACGTGCTTAGCCCGTAAACCTACTCACATACACCTGTTTCGACCTTTTGGGTCTCATCAGTGAAGGTTGGTTATACTGGACCTGCAATATGAAGCTGGGATAGGTTTCAACCCACATTAAATCAGTTATGGTGGGTAGAAAAGTGACACAGCCTCCACCGTACAGTGTACAGCAAATAAAAATACCACTTGTGGGAACATTCACGTCTGTCAGGTCTGCAACCCGGCTTTTCACCCATTATCATTGTAATAGTGCTGGACCCCACTTATTTTACATTGATTACATAGTGATAAGAACATATTACATCCCGTTTTCTAAAAATACATATAAAGTACTTTTAAAAATATTTTTTTTTTGTTTAAACAATAAATCAAAAATACCAATAAGAACATTCGTTTAAATGCCCTAAGTCAGAGGTGCTCATCTCCAATCCTCAAGCCCCCCAACGGGTCAGGTTTTCAGGATATCCCAGCTTCAGCATAGGTGGACTGAGCCTCTGATTTTGCTACCTGTGCTGAAGCAAGGACTGATTGAACCACCTGTGCTGAAGCAGGGACTGATTGAGCTGTACTGAAGAAGGGATATTCCTGAAAACCTGACCTGTTGTGCGGGGGGCTTGAGGACTGGAGTTGAGAACCCCTGCCCTAAGTAACACAGCTGTTATTTTTTTGTTCTTGGAAATGTCCATTAAATGGAACATAATACTCCGTATTACATAGTTTTACTTTTACTTTTTAATAATGTTTAGATTACATTGTATTTAGGATGAACAGTGTTAAATACTGTAGCAGTAGGAGCGAAATAATGGCAACACCCAGCAATACCATTGATTTGTGTTAAGCTGGTCATAAAATACATTTCATCAGGTAAATAATGTTTCCTCACGGTCTTGTCTTCATAAAGTAATACAGTACTAGCAAATAAAAATGTTGGGGTTAACCATGTAGGAAGGGTTTCTTCAATGGTGCAATCCCTGTTGGTTGGCAAAATATATATTTTGAAAACATCTTAATTGTCCTTAAGCAAATGTAATCATGCTTAAAGCAAACATGGGTCTGTTTTTTCACCAGGGCATCTGAATGAGGGAGTGCTTGTCAATAATTGATTACCCAACCTCTAGCCACCCTGTAACCGATTAAGCGGCTGATGCCTGTACAATCTCCTGTTCAGCACATAGTGATTTTAAACTCCTCCCATTGCTTAATTTAATATATTTACAAACAAACTGTAAAAATACTTAAAGGTGTCTGGTTTCTGTAAAGATAATAAAGTTACCTTGCTTTAACTAACTTTAACCTTAACTATTTGGGCGCTAATGACGTTGTAGCTACGTTAAAAAAATCCCCCTAATTTTGCTAGGGGATATCGCGTCAGGAGCACAGGACGTGAGCTGCACTCATCGGGAACGGAAGGGGTATGACTCCTCCAGAAGAGCCGGAGGGGCTGTGGCACTCAAAGGGTTAAACATGTCACTATTATTGGTTAATTATGGTCCCAGACGACTCCTTTTGATCAAATGATAATATACAAAATCCTCTACTGTTAAAGATGTTTTATATGATGTTTAATGGTTGTCACAACTAGTAAGAATATGTAAACCCCTACTTCTGTTGATAATGTCGCAGCTCCGCTCAATATCAAGATATCCATAAACAAACCGCAAATGCAAATACCACTTGTGAGCACATTCACATGTCTCAGACAAGCCTGCAACCCGACTGTGACGGTGACTTTGTAACAGGCTATTAATAATACACACCAAATATAACTGGGTTGAACTGAACGAGACTTATATATGATAAAATATAATTTATTCCTTGAAAAAGGTGAACACACGAGATATATACAAATAACAGACAAAATATGACACTTACTTAAGATGGAATGATGAAACAGTCATATCTGGACTGGCAGTTCATACAGCAATCTTGAAAATCACAAAGACACGAAAGACAATAGCCATAGGCTGAGCCTGGTTCTTATACAATTATTTCCCATTGAACACAACCTAAACCCAGCCCCTCTCATAAATCAGTGGTGAGGTTGACAGTTTTCCTCAGAGTAAAACTCCTCCCACCCAAGGACGTTTAAAAACTGCTTTTCCTATCTAAATAACTTCATAACTTCAGTTCAGTGTACTTACTGGCACGCGAGACATATTAATACATTCCGGCACGCATGACGCTCCCAATAAGACTAAATATTACCGTGTAATATTAAAATTAAGAGAGATATTAATATCTGTCTCTTAGAACCGGCGAGACATCATGTGTCTGTAATCATTATTTGCAGCTCGGTCCCCCGGTTACACATATGTAACTCTTAGCATGTTCAGCCGAGGACATCTCATAATATTCTTATATTTAATAAGGTCACTCATTCTGATATCCTAAATCAGGAGCGTTTGTCCAGTCTACCAAATGGAGTGTCTGCAGGATACTATGGTTTGTAAGTGTGAGTTTTAACACTCACAAACCACTCCAGCTTCCTAAACATTTGGTTGCATTCCTTAGTAGGCAGGCATCTTTGAGGGTAACTTAAACAAAGGGCTAGAATCACTATTCAACTTTTAACCCTTGCCCTCCCTGATGGATCCCAGTGTTTGTGTAGTGCAGTAACTGGAACAGAAACAATACATTTTTACAGGGGAATAAACAGTTGGATGGCTGAAGCAAGGCAAAACCACATTACTGGACCCCAGTCCAGTTAACCCCTTGCTTCCCAGGTGAGAGTAGAGGGTGGCCAAATGGGGTGTAACCCCTTTAATCCCGGGCCAAATCCCCTCTCTCTTGACACCGACATGTCCCCAATAGCTCCTGGTATACAGTTCTTCCACTGCAGCCAGGGATTCTGGGTAATGATGTGCAAACGAGCACTCAGTGTGTCACTCTTGTCCATTTTAACATGGCCATGTAAGCTTATGCCTGCCGTATTACCCAGCATTTTCAGCACAGCCTGGGTTTAAAAAGTGCATAGCCAGTAACCCTACTCATAGATAGCTGTTTTGACCTTTTGGGTCTCATCAGTGTGAGGTTGATTTACTGGCCATGCAGTGGGAAGCTAGTAAGTTGGTATAACCAGACACAAAACAAATTATCGTAGGTAAAAAAGTGACAAAAACAAACATCACCAATGATGAAAAAAACAAAACCCTAAAACAGAATAGAAGCTCAGAAATGATCCCAATACAGTATAGATCAGCGGTTCTCAAACACCTGTCTCAGGAACCTGGTCTCGCCCGGGGCTCTGAAGAAACACCCAACTTTCTATTCAACATTCTATTCACATGCAAATTAGGCAGGTTCACCTGTGTACAACGTTGATTGTTTCTAAACTGGTCCCTGGGGAGAGATTTGAGAATCGCTGTTGTAGCGTATTCTACAATTTTAAGGATTATGAGGCTGCATATGCACGAACACAGTAAGACATTGTGCGAACTTTCCCCAATTCGGTTTATTAATGTTTTTTTTTTTCAAACTTTTAAAAAAATGTGCAAAAGGTTTAATGAAACTTTTTTAGTCGAAAAAGTTAAATTGAAATTGACCTTGCCCAAAAATGTTCTGGTGAAATGACAAATTTCGCTAGATAATGGATAATGATTATCCATTCTCTAGCGAAATTCGTCATTTCACCAGAACATTTTTGGGCACGGTCAATTTCAATTTAACTTTTTCGACTAAAAAGTTTCATTAAACCTTTGCACATTTTTTTAAAGTTTGAAAAAAAAAAAACATTAATGAACCGAATTGGGGAAAGTTCGCACAATGTTTTACTGTGTTCGTGCATATGCATATATACTATAATCAAACAATGAAAGAGAGAGTCTGAGTTTCGGACCAAAACGGGACCTCCCTGCAAAGCGTGGTAGGGGGGACCTCCATGCACCCAAGGCATTTCCTTATAGCGTCTGAGTGAGTGCACCTAACTCCCTTAGATTCTTTCTGGTGTTAAAAACATTGTTTTTTGCTTAGATTGTAAGCTCTCCGGGGCGGGGATTTTCTTTCCTATTGTCTGATTTTGCTTCTTGCCCTTATTATATTATTCCCTGTACTGTATTGTCTCTCTCTTGTAAAGCATAGAGTACCGCTGTGGGCGCTATATAAATCAAACTATACATAGTTCATTTCTAGTGCCTGAGTTTACCATGGTAAATTTTAAACAGAATTGTGATCTGGAGAGACTTGCATTTTTACCTCCCCGACACATAATATTTCAACTGCTCATATCTCCTGAACGAAGCATCACATCTACAAAAATAGAAACACCCACTGAAAGGTTAAGATAATGTTTTTAGTAGAAAATATATGGGGAAAAAACTGGCGATCAGTGCAGACAGCTGCTTTAAAGCAGCAATACTGGCTACTTCTTCAAATTTTTTTTTTTTTTAACAAATCTGATGTGGTGACTTTATAATGACCTAGGGTCATATATATATTAGGCAATGATAAGCCATAAGACCAATACAACCCATTCAATGAATAAGGTGTCTTATGGCTTAGTCCCACTTAGTAAATATGGCCTTTAATGGGGGCTGAAGTTGTGGCTCAGTGAGTAAAGACACTGACTCTAAAAACAACGACACTCAGTTTGAAGCAGGGGAGCTTGGTTCAAATCCGTGTTTTAGCTCGTTGTGACCTTGGGCAAGTCGCTTTATCTCACTGTGCTCCAGGCACCACAAACATAGATTGTAATCTCTATGGGGCACTGACTGCGCTTTTAAAAATCCTATGTGTGATGCTGCTTACTGCGCACTATATTGTAATTGTGAAGCGCTTTGAGTCCAATTGGGAGAAAAGATCTATATGAAATAAAGTTATTATTTATTTGTCCTCTAATTATTTACTTATGTTACATGATCGATAAGTAGACATGCAGAAGTTCATTCAAAAGTTGCCTCATCTCAGACATGCTTATAATCCTTATTTACTGTACAAACCATTGACCATGCTTAAACGACATTTTTGTTCCCTTACCAGTATGTTCTCTCCGTTTAAATCTAACAAGTTATTTCTGCATATGTCATATCCCTCTCTGCTGGGGTTACTTCCATGCATCCATTACCTTTGCAGTGAAGATGTAGATGCATTTAATGGAGACGTAAAATGAATTCATACACCGTACTGATGTAAACGTGACAGGCTTGTAGTTCCCAAGGTCATATCTTGATTTTACAGCCGGGTAGTTTGGCATGTAATATTGTAGACGTATCGTTCCTTTTCTAAGTTAAAGCTGAAGACCAAGCAATATCCTACATGTGTTTAAAAAATTTTTTTTAAAATTATTATTAAATAAATCAGTTCTGTTCTATGAGAAAACAAATCTGAATTACATTTTAATGTATTTAGGCTGAGCTCAGACAGGCTGCTACGCGCCCGCACCTCTCTGCTGAGCGGTGTGTGCTCATCCCCAGCAGACAGAATGATGCGATTGGAGGCGGGACTTCAAAAAATGTGTGTGTGTGTTTGTGATTGGCTGGCGAAGTACACGTGACGTGACTGCCGCTTGAAATGACAATTTCAGTTGTCTTCTTCAAGTGCAGCGGCGACAACGCTGTACTTCGCCGCTTGGGGTCGTTTTCAGTTTTAACTCCCACCTGCCAAAGCCAGAGCGAAAGAGTGGCGAACGTGCGCACGCTCGTCGCATCGCAGCCTGTCTGAACTCAGCCTTATAATGTAGCAAGCATTTTTTGTTTCTATAGAAACCATATTACAAAGTCACACCGCCTCCTTAATCAGGCTCTGGCACACCCCTTTTTGAGCCCTGCCCTCTCTCTAGCAGTGCACCAATTGTATCTAGTGACTGCCTGGTCACATGATCTTCCCAACAGAACTTGCTTATCTTTGTGTGGATTGTATTGATGCACATATTAAAGGGTGGGGGGGGGGGGGGGGGAGGAGAAACAGCTGCTTGGACTGCTGCTTTAACACTTACAATTTTCTATTTGTTGTTAGTCTAACGCCATTCTTTGGTTGCATAACGTATTTTAATATTTTTAAGCATTAAAATATTTTAGTGACACATTTTTTTGTATTGGTTTTGTCCTTGTGAGATGTATAAGATTACGTTGATTTGTGTCTTAGAAAATGAAAATAGTTCCTTTTTTATGAAAAGATTTTAAAGAGAGCTGTGAGTCGTGTTCTATGTTCGTGTGTGTTACTACTTTATTCTCCAGCAGCTACTGTATCTGATCATCAAATTATTGGATTACAATTTCATATTTTTTTTGTTCCGTGCTTAATGTATGCCACAAATGGGTCCTGGAGGCAGGGAGCAATGGGGCAGAATTATCAAGCACCTGGGTTAGTACACGTAATTTGGCATTAACACTAATTGTCTTGAACGGGAGTTAACGTGGATCGGCTGCTGTACCGACGCTGGATGTATCTGCCCCATAGTGTACCAAAGTGCTTGGGAAGTGGGTGGGAACTACGCACTTGTGATTAAAATCTTGCAAATGTGTCTGCTTTTGGGTCTCAATGGCAGACTTGAGTGAAACAAAACAATATCCGAATCAAACACAGTAAGCTGCCATGCCGTTTTATTCATATTCTTTTTCATTCACCTTTATAGTTTTCCCATGTTTTTTGCTCGATGCCAAGAAGACCAATGCTCATTTTCCATTTTGACATTTTAGATGTTGCCTCCTGCTGCAAGGCTGGATACATTTTTCAATATTAGGAGATCACATTCTTAAAATGTATTCTTGTTCTGTGTATACATGCTGAAAAGCGCTTACATTTATATCGATGAAGAACAATTGTTTCCAGTAAGTGATATGACAACAAATCTACACTTCTCTGGGACCAGCGTGACTATTGAAACTGTACTTGTTGAGTAGTGGGAGACCAGTGTACTTGTGATCCTGACTTTTCTGCACTCCTTTTCCTATCTGTACCTCTGCTTGTATATTATTCACACAATATCACTAACTGTGTCAATGACTTCTACAAGATCTTTTCCTGGTTTGATCTTTATCTACAGTTGATTTTACGTTTCTCCTAACAATAGTGATTAGCTGCACCCTTTTTTTTTTTTGTTATTGCCATTTTCGAGTGATATGTTGACAGAGAACCCAGACCTGCAAGATTGTAAGGAGAGGTACACAAACATAGTGAATCATAATCGCTGCCAGACTTCATTGTGAATAAATCTGTCACTCAGTTTGCTTGTTACCTCGTCAGACAGCGATACCACAATAATACTCCACTTAATCTTGATGTTGGTGATTTGATTAATGTGAGCAGCAGCAATGCATTAGATGTGATGGGTAAACGTGTGTACATGTGTTGATGATTGTTCAATGGAAATAGGAGTACAGTAGCCACTGCTTATTCACTAATACATTAATAACAAAGGAGAAGGTTTGCCTGAAGTCCCCAAATGAACTCTACGTTTGACCAGTGGGAAACAAGCGGTTGTGGGATTACCCATGGTAAAATGATGCCCCCCCCCCCCTCCATTTGTGGTATTCAGCATCAAGCTAGTCCCTCCTGCTTACCTGC